>NC_064640.1:589545080-589848110 GCF_023864345.2 Schistocerca serialis cubense | reverse complement strand
AATTATGGCCGAGTGACATGGAGCATCGTCAGCCACAAAAACGAAGTCTATGAATGGCTGCAAATTGTCTTTAAGTAGCCGAAAATAAACGTTTTCAGTAAATGATCATTTTGGTTGGACCAGAGGACACAGTCTATTCCATTTAAACACACCCCACACCGTTATTGAGCAACTACCGGCTTACACTGTGCCATGTACACAACCTGTCTCCATGGTTTCGTGCAGTCTGCGCCCCTCTCGAATCCTACTATCAGCTCCTACCTATTTACTTCAGGACTCATCTGGCCATGCCACGGTTTTCAAGTCGTCTAGAATCCATTTAGTAGGTTCATTACCCCCAGGAGAAGAGCTTCAGGCGATGTCGTTGTGTTAGCAAAGGCCCTCGTTTCGGTCGTCCGCTATCATGTGCTATTAACGCAAAATTTCCCCACACTGTCCTAGAGGAAGTGTTCGTTGTACGTCCCAGTTTGATTTCTGCGGTTATTTCACAGTGTTGCTTGTCTGTCAGAATTGAAGACTCTACGCAAACGCCGCTGCTTTCGATCGTTAAGTGAAGACCATCGGCCGCTGCTTTACCCATGGTGAGTGATAGTACCTGAGATTTGGTACGCCCGGCATACTCTTATAACTGAGGTCTTCGGAGAATTGAATTCGCTAGTAAATTCAGAAATGGACTGTGCCATGTATCTAGATCCTACTACCATTCCGCGTTTAGCACCTATTAATTCCCGTCGTGCATCCATAATCACGTAGGAAACCTTTTCACATGAATCACCTGAGTAAAAATAACAGCTCCGTAAATTTACTGCTCATTTACACCTCGTGTACACTGTGCCATCTTCATCCGTATATGTGCATATCACTATCCCACGACTTTAGTCACCTCCGTGTATGTGATTGCTAAGTACACAGCTATTATGATGGCATACTCTGAAAGAAATCTAATTGGTATTCAGTATGGACCGGAGGGCTTACCTTTATTGAGTGATTTAAGCTACTTTGCTACACAGAGAATATGTGCTTCTACTTTACGTACGTTGGCAGAAGTTCTTGTTTAGAATTCTGGAATATTAACGTCGTCTACTTTGGTGAAGGAATTCCGGAAAACTATATTTTGTAACTTCTCCTTGGCTGTACTGTCATCGGTAACACTACCTTCTCTGTACCACGGTGATGATATTGATTTAGTCTTGCCGCTGGTGTACTTCAAATATGACCAGTAATCTGTGGTTTACAGTCAGATTTCGATACAAAATTTCGTTGTGAAACTATAAAAAGCATCTCGCATTCATATTCGCTCTAAATTTCCGGCTTATGTTCAATTTCGTCACTCTTTGGGATTTTGCGTTCTTTTAAATTTGGCATGCTTTTTTAGTTGTTTTTACAACGGTATCCGGACTTGTCTTGTGTACAGGAGCTGGTGGAGGGTTGGGTCAGCTCCGTCTATTATTAATTCATTTGATGTAAATCTCTCCATTGCTGTCGATACTATTTCATTTTATGGAAGCCTATATGGTCTACACTTTCGTAGTTAGTCCGAAAGGAAAGGAAGGAGTCTCTTAGAAAGGCATCAAGGGAATATTTATATCGCTGGAAAGACCTTGTATCCGCCATAATGCTATGTATTAGCTCGTGGTTGTTTGTTGCTAAGAGTTCGAGTACGTTTTCGTAATCATTTACATTTCGTGTGGGCTACCGCACCAAATGTTCAAAATAATTTAAGGAGAAAGCATTTAGTACGATATAGAACGTTGTTTTATGCCTACTACCGTCTTTAGACACGGAATATCGCCAAAATATCGAGGTTAGGTTAAAGTGACCTCAAAGTACAATTGTGTGAGTGGAGTACCTATTAGAAACGAAACTCAAGACTTCTTTGAAGTGTCCGACAACTGTATAATCTGAGTCGGGAGCTTGGTAAAAGTATCAGTTATTATAGAGTATAACGATTTGTGCTTCAGTGTTTTTTATTAGCAACTGCAGCTCTATTCTTCCCCAGCATAGCTATGACAGTTTACTACTGTGATACCTATGGTTTCTACATCAACCACTGCTCTGTGTTTGAACTGCAACCATGGAGACTGAAACACTTTTTGATATTTCCCGAGATCTTCTAACCTCAAAACCGTCGCATTCCACCCCACACAGTCCCCGATACCCGCGTATCCACTTTCTGTGTGTAGTGGAACCCTGACATATTAAGAAGAACCCGATGCACCGCCACCCTTTAGCACAAGTCGAGAAATCAGCAGCGTACATGTTTGCAGAACAATCTGAGACTCTGATTGAGATCCTTCTCTGGCCTGCGTACGAAATCAGAAAATGCACGTGACGTGTGCCTGCAACTAGAAAAGTAGCTTTTCAATTGATTAGTAAAACAAAAAGACATTGAGAACAGTAATTCCGTGAAACTGCAGAAGACTTCCAAGAAAACAACACCATGTCTTTTTATAAAACTAAGTTAAATGGATACTAGACCAAAAATCTCGTTTTCAAGAAGGAAAATGGACAACTGTCACTCAACAATCAAGAAAACCACAGAGAATATTGCTGTTATTAAAAAAAAACACTTCTATATTGTCCTGACCCTACGGGAAGATTTCCATCACAAAGTCTCCAAGGAACCAGTACTGATTCATAAGCACCAGATGAAGACAAAATTACTTGACAAATTAAAGGGCTGAATAATTATAAATCAGCTGGTGAAGACAAAGGTGTAGCAGAGCTGCTCAAAGCAGCATGCCGAAAAAGCAACCATAAATGAAATTACATTGATCCTATAAAACATCAGCAAACTGAGAAAATTCCGGACGACGTGGAAAATTACGTTGATACGTCCACTACATAAAAAGGTAGACAGAGCGGATGTTTATAGCTATAGACACTTTTTTCTTCTTCCTGTCCTATACAAAATTCTGTCTCGGTGTCAACTGTACGGAGCTCAGCAACAACTTGCATGCAAAACTCAAGAGCATTAAGTAGGTTTCAGACCAAACAGATCTTCCCCACAACAAACAGAAGCTCTGAAACGAATTCTTAAGCATCAAAAAATTTAGAGTTGGAAATACACTCATGTTTAAAAAAATAGAACGGCTTGAACGACTAGAGATAGGACGTTTATATTAACGGGACATGTACAATAGTTGTTATGCAGAAGTGATAAGCATTTCAGTTACCTCGGTTCAGCATGTGACCTGTTGCCTGCTAGGCACAGGCTAGGCTATGGCCCTGACAAGTAGTTCCATGCCAGTGATGACATCGAGGCGTATTAGGCGCTAATGTTGTTCTGTGGTATAGCCATTCACGTTGTACTCATGTGATCCCAAAATTCATCTGTAGTGGTTGGCATCGTGTCACAGCGCTGCACCCGTCATTTCACGATATCCCACACATTTTCGACTGGCGACAAGTCTGGTGATCTGGCGGGCCTGGGCAAAAGGCTGACATCCTGTGATACCAAGAACTTGCGTGTTCGTACAGAAACATGTGGCCGTGCACTACCTTGCTGAAAAATGGCATCTGGGGTGTTGTACAGAACGCATACGGCTACGGGTCGCAGGATGCCGTTCACATAGGTGACATTGCTCACAGTATCCCGGACAAGCATGGACTGTGATTTGTGCCTGTACCAAATAGCATCCCACACTGTAAGGCCTTGAGTTGGCGGTGTATGTCTTGTGTGAATGCAGTCACTGTGATGCCGTTACCTTGTCTGTGGTGAACCAAAATGCGGCCATCATTATCAAACAAACACAAACTTGATTCGTCCGAAAACACTGACTGATGCCATTCCTTTCCCCAGTGACGTCGTTTCATACACCATTTCCGTCGAGTATGATTCTGCACATTCGTTAGAGTAAGGCGGACAAGTGGATGACGTGCACGTGACCCATGCTGTAATAAACTGTGACATGCTGTCACCCCTGATAGAGTACGATGTGTTACACTGTTATACTGTTGCGCCAGAGCCGAGGAGGACGCAGATGCGTCCTGCAGTGCCACTCGTATGAGATGGCGATCTTCTTGGTGGATGGTCTGCATGGCGCGAGCTGATCCACGTCGTCGTGTTGAGAGGTGGCATGAGCTCCCTCTCATATTTCTATCTTACGATTCTCCTCTCTAATTGCATGCGGTGGAAAGTTGCTATTCCTTCACACGCGGACTTCCTACGCAGCGTCTCTCGTCACCCGGGTGGTCCGGTGACAGGCGGGCTCTGCTGATTTTGAAAGGGTGTGAGGGAGTCGAGTGAATGCTTTCCACACGCCGACATTGTCAAAAGACACGCTTGGAGGGACCTGAAGTAGCGGCTGCGCTAGAGGTCCCGTTACTTCGCAGAAACTTAGCGAAAACACTTTCTGGCGGGCTACCAGCGAGGCGTGGGAATGACTTGTGTACCCAGGCAGTTGTGGCGGGAAAATTCCCGCGCTTTCTGCAAAATAGTAACTGTGATTGTCTTGCTCAGGGCATAGCTCCTTGACGTAGTAAAATCAGCTCAGAAATTGGCGCCAAGAATCTCCATTGATGGAATGGTAGTGCTCCGGCAATGGAGTGGAATTTTCCGCCGGTTTCGAGTTGCTGATTGGAACGTTTAACCACGGCCACTGTCGTGGGGGCGGGAATGTTGTGTGTTCGGCCTGTACGGGTGCTCTTGTGTGTAGTCGGCTCTCGCCTTTTGGTCGAGGATGTCGAAGCAACCAGCCATCGCCTCCGGTACGCCAAATCGTGTTCTTGCAGTTAAGAAGACAGATTGGTAATGTATGTCTGCATCACCGGCAGACAGGGATTTTCCTAGATGATAATCAGAGCTCAGCAGAGCGCGCCTGTTCGTCTTTTTCTAACTTTGTTCTGTCGTGGGTAGCAGCAAATAATGTTGGGTTGGCTATGTGTTTTCTCTTAAGATTTGAGTTGCAAGGAATTGGCTTCACATACCACTTCGTCATAATCCTCAAAATCTGGTTTAGGGACAACTTCACATTCACAGCGTTTGTTTGAGTATCCAATTTGAGCCAATTTGATGTATTGTAAATGTTTCATGTGTTTTTGTTTATTATTTTGTTTTTAGTCTTAATAAATCATATTGTTATTTTGGACAGAACTTTCATTCTGTTAATCGGTAGAGCAACCCTATCATTCATCACTATGTTAATGAAACCTTCCTTTGTTTAACTTATTTATCAAATTAAATTATTGCAGGTGCCAAACTCTCTTCTACTCCACTGGCAGGGTTGATTAGAGTCAGTTCGCGTATTTTTTTTAATCCTTGTGCAACAGCAAATGTCGGAGTTAGAATAGGGGGGGCTTAGAGCATCATTTACATATGTAGATTCTAGAAGAATTTAGTGTTAAATACACTGCTAGCCCTGGCACCTCGTATAAAATGGTGACCCTTAGCCTCAGATCTTTCCTGTGAATCGCTGATAAGCAAGATTATTGTAAGTAGGCTGTTTATGTTTTCTCTATGTAAGTAGGCTGTTTATGTTTTCTTATTGGCAACGTTACGTAGCGCTCAATATGAAAACACTGGCTGTGCTGTGTGCAGTCTGTGGCTAGTTTGCATTGTTGTCTGCCATTGTAGTGTTGGGCAGCGGCAGCTGGATGTGAACAGCGCGTAGCGTTGCGCAGTTGGAGGTGAGCCACCAGCAGTGGTGGATGTGGGGAGAGAGATGGCGGAGATTTGTAATTTGTCATGAACTGCTATATTTATATATGATGATATCAAGGTAAATACATTGTTTGTTCTCTATTAATATCTTTCATTTGCTAACTATCCCTATCAGTAGTTAGTGCCTTCAGTAGTTTGAATCTTTTATTTAGCTGGCAGTAGTGGCGCTCGCTGTATTGCAGTAGCTTGAGCAGCGAAGATTTTTGTGAGGTAAGTGATTTGTGAAAGGTATAGTTTAATGTTAGTCAGGGCCATTCTTTTGTAGGGAATTTTGAAAGTCAGATTGCGTTGCGCTAACAAAATATTGTGTGTCAGTTTAAGCACAGTCTTGTATAAATTGTTCAAAGGGGACGTTTCATATGTCGACCCTTAGCCGAGGATACCTCACTGGAATCTTCTGATTTTTCTTGTAGTTTGTGTAATTAGTGTAGATTTTGTTTATTGCTAGCGCGTAACTGTAGAGAGAATCTCCTTTGTAGTTGCAGTCTTTCATTGTTGTACAGTAAAACAGTTGTGGCATGCATGTAGATTTGCACCAAGTATTTCGCAGCTGCGCTGGCAATTAAGTAGACATTATTTCCATTGCTATGTTATTTTATTTTTGTTCATCAAATTGTGTTTTTCTGTGTTGTCGTGTGAAATACTGTAACAATAATGGCGTGTGAAAAACATAATACTAGGCTCCAAAGTAAACTGAGAAATGACAGTGAAAATGAAAGCAGTGTGTTAGCGCCACCGAGTAATGAATTAACTGATGTTCAAAGTAGTAATTTGATAATTGTGCATAGGGAAATGGAGCGGGCGGCAAACAATGGCGTGGACAGTGAAACAATTAGTGAAGAGGGAAGCATTATCGATCGATCGGTCGGCAGCAGCTCGCCTCAGGAATCCGAAATGATAGGACACAATTTTGCAAACACTGTAGATTCAGGTTTTGCGTCCTCACCGTTTTCTCAAATGAGTCAAGACACGTTTTCCGCTTGTCAAAATGTGAATGTTGCCGGTGCAAATTCACTGCCGAAAAGCACTGAGGAACATGTTTCAGACACCAGTGCATTGTTATTACAGTTAATGCAACAAATGGGACAAAGGCTACAAAAGTTAGACACTACGCTTGAACAAAATCAGAAACAAACACAGCAACAGTTACACACAATGGAACAAAATCAGAGACAAACACAGCAGAATCTTAAAAAGTTAGACACAATGGAACAGAATCTTCAAAAGTTAGACTCATTGGAGCAAACTCTTGAACAAACACGTGAGGATTTAACTACTGAGTTACATCACATTGAATCGAAATGTCAAAAAGTCTGTAATGACGTAAAAACACAAATTTGTGAGCATTTCCAACCTATTTTTTCGCGTCATGAAAATGCATTACAGAATCATGAAGCAGCCATAAAAGAACTGCAAACTATTGTTCATGAAAATCACAACACCTTGCAAGCTAAAATTGACTCAGTTGCATCTACCGATTCGGTTACGCAACTTGCAAAAACTCAGGAAAACTTAAAGGACACAGTAGATACTCTGAAACTTGGTTCAGAAAAACATACAGAGGAAATAATTTCACTATCGGATAAAGTAGCAGAACTTTCAGATCAGTTCACTAACTTATCTACAAAGGTAGATGATGATCTGAATGACACAACACCTGTAGCCTTCACTGACACAGAAGAGTATGAACAAATTAGAAAATTCAAACAAAATCAGAATCAAATTAATACACAACACCAAAGAGAAATCCGGGAAGTACAAGATCAGCTGACACAGGTAATACAAGAATTACGTATTTCAGAGGACACTCGCGCTCCAACACGGGAAGAGGGACACAGAAATACGGAACAGCCACAAAATAATAACACAGGGCATTTCGGAAGTTATGAAAGAAATTGGCAATGTGCACCGAATTTTGAGATGGAACGGCCGACACGACCTAACAATGACCGACATGCGACTCGCCGACATGATGATTTTGACTATAAGCTGTTCATTACTACACGTAAATTTAAAACATTTAAAAATTCTGGCAACGACATTCATCCACAAGCATGGCTCCATCAATTCTCTCATTGTTTTCCTCCCAACTGGTCGTTGGAACACAGATTAGAATTTATGTGTGGCTACTTAGAGAATGAACAAGCTGTAAGAATGCGATCGGTCATTCACGATTGCCACAGTGAGGGAGAATTTTACCATGCCTTCCTCTCAGCATATTGGTCTCAAGCCACACAAGACCGTGTAAAACATAGCATCATGATGATGAAACACTTTGAACAGTCTGAATTTTCCAGTCTTGTGAAATATTTTGAAGACATGTTGCACAAGAATCAGTACCTGACAAACCCATACAGCCCCTCAGAACTCATCCGCATTTGCGTAATCAAATTACCTGAACATTTACGACATATTATTTTGGCAGGACGTTGCAAAGACGACATTGAAGCTTTTCAGGGACTCCTACAAGAATTAGAACTTGACACAGACAGTCGCGGGATGCGAAAACAGGAAAACAATCACTACAGGTCACATCCGTCACAATTCCATGACGACAGAAACGATAACTGGACGCGACAAGGCTATTCTCACCACACAAATCGTGACCAAAATAGACACCACCCGTATGACAACCACTGGCAGAATAACAGTTACAGACAAAGATCGCATTTCCGTAGAAATGAATATGACAGAGACAATCATAGAAATAGACAATATGACAACCAGAACTATTATTATCAAGAGAGACAGAATAACTTCAGACGCAACAGTTCAGCGCGCAATTACGACTCAGGGAGAAATTCTCCACCACATGACCGACAAACAAGAAACTATGTAAACTACCGACAAAACGACAGACCTGAATTCCATCAGAACTGGCGAGCTTTAAACAGAGCTGGGCCCTCTCGGCAAGGCGAATTTGTGGAAGTTAGGCCTCCTAATCCCAGTAACGACGCGCGGCAACAAAGAGACAGACAATGACTCGCACGGCAGGCATACACGTGCGCCGGCTGCCTCCGAGAAAAATAACATTATATCTGGTACTGCTAATGAGATTTTAATGCAACATTTTGGTTTACTTGCAAATACATTATGGATTCAAGGTGCTTTCTGAGAGATACCAGATGGCACAGTAGTTAGTTTATGTGACAGCTACACGATTTTATCATGACGCTACTAATGAGTGACAATTTACAATGTTGATTTTGCGGTGTTTCTGTTTTATATCTGCACAGTTTTCTGAATTCTTCTGCAAAGTAAAATATGTTTTAGTAGTAACTTTTGTGGTATAGCAACAATGAGACAGCCTTTTTCGTGGCATAACGATACGTTACTGTACAGTACTTTCTTCATCACGCCAATAAGCATAATAACTACGATATCTATACGCAAAGCATTTCACTTTTGTTTATCATGAGGTAAGTACATTGACTTCTGCAGAACTTAGCTTTCGGAGGAAAATAACTACGACACTTCCACAGAGATTATCTTACAACAAGATGCACATTTAGCGCTACAGGACACGCATTTCAGTGATTAATTTTGTGCTTAAAACATTTATTTTTAAAGTTTTTGAATTACAAAGAAAGTTTTCCGTGATACATTTCATTCCATTGCTGTAATTTGTAACACCTGAGGGTATAATTACATTTATCCTCAGGGGGGTACATGCTTACTTTGTGTACCATGTGTTTGGCAAGCACAAGGAGCCCTAGCTAATATGGTATTTGCTTATACAACTTTACACTTCGGTACCATATTTCTCTAACACAGAATTACACAGCTATCTGATTATTTGACAGAGAAACAAACATTCTTTTTACTACATCAGTGACAGATGTTTACGCATTTACAGAGTTGGATTACTTCACAGTTATGAAATTGTATTTTGTCTGTACTTTGTGAAATGCTCATATTTTTTCGGAACCATTGTGATACTATGAGAGCTTTGAATGATATATTTGGTAAGGGAGCATGATTTTAAAGTACGTTTGAGGCAGATGACACTTTTGACATGAGCAGAGAATTTTTTAATTATTGGAGGAAGCTACGACGATTTTGAGATTTGACTGAGGTGTTATGATGTTATTTTTACGACGACGATGTGTATTATGCTGCTGAGGTATGTTTACGATTAATAGGCTGAGGCTATATGAGTTATTTGATTATGCTTCATATTTATAATGACGAAATACTGACGAGTGTCGATGGATACGTATATGTGTAATAAGGTAAGGAATAAGGAGTAGGGGTTCTCTGATTTATGAAAAGGTTGTTGGAAACCAAGAATCGTACTTTAAGAGTTATTAAATGTGTGTGTATATGCATGAATGTATTACAATGCAGGCGAAAATTTTTTGGACACTGTTATATCAATAGCATTTTGTTTCTACAGATTTGCAACGCTCATTCTTGACCTGTGAAATATTTCTATGTGAGACTGTCACTGTAGCGGAAACTGCTGTCGTAAATATTTCCGTACGAAAGTTAAGTGACCACCTGCACGTAATGCGTTGTGGCGCCCAGCTGGGCCAGCCGCCCGGAGAAAAAGCCATTAGGTGGAGAAAAAAAAAAAGAAAAAAAAAGAGGCCATTAACCTCGCTTCTGACATTCCTTTGTAGAAAACATCGCAAATACGACACGCTAATAATAACTTGGAAACATTCTTACATCTGCAAACCTGATAATGACAAGTGTCTTTCTACGAGAATTGAGAGCTACTGACTTACGAAATGCCACATAGCTACTGAACGATATTTTTATGCTTTGTACATAATTGCTTATTTCATTTGATACCTGTTTTTCAGCTGTGTTGCAGCATTGCTTTTATAAAATGAAATGCATTTGCTAATGTGAACACTTTCTGTCAACAGATCTATTAAATAATTATTTTATGATCCACATTCTTTAAAAAAAAGGAGCACTTGGAAAGGAAAGAACAATAAGAAGGAACTAGTAACTGCATTCATAATTTTCTTTTCAAGTAATTGGTAACTTTTTGGTAGAATAACTTCTTGTGGTGCACCACTTTAATTACTTAGACAGTAAGATGTGATTATACATTTGCCGCTGCTAGCTTTGCCAATCTGTATTTTTTTTCATTGCTGTTTATATTAATTGTTTTATGTGCTGGTGCATTGCCTCGTCCCTTAGTTTAGCATCTGAGCTCAGTAGATTTAAGTTAGCTTAAGAGGGGGTAGCCTCTAAGAGAATGAGTTGCGATGAATTGGAAGAAATGCATTGAGAAAACAGGTTTAGGTAGGATTTTCTTGGAAATAAATGTTGAGGTAAGAAATGTGTGAACATATAAATACAGAAAGCATGCTTAGATAGAATTTTTTTGGTGGAAACAAAGGATGAAATAAGATGAAAGATATATGAAGTTTTGGGTTGGACTGCAGTACCAAATGTTACACTGAAAACGAACCCTGTCCTTTCCTATTGGTGTTATCCCACTATGTGTTTGTGTACCCTTGTGTATTTGTTTTCTTCCTGTCTCTGTGTAGTTTCATAGAATTTTTTCTTCTTTTAATATTAAGCTACATTCACTATGATGAGGAATACTGTTATCCTCAAATATAATTGGCATTAATAATATGTTATTTACTTTGTAAAGATATTAGACATTATTCATTCTGTTTAAATGCTCATGTGTGAAGTTGATGTTTCGAAAGTTATTGTGATCTTTTATGTATGTACTCATGTCATAATTCCTGTAACACTGATGTATATGTTATTTCAATTCTTTTGTAAAGCCTGTACTACAGATTTTATCTGTATTAATATGTTTTTAATGATGTATTTTGTACCTTTGTTATTGTATTTTTATGTTACCAAATTGTAATTGTTACCAGTTCTTCAAATTAAGTTACATTTCACTGCCCACTTTTCTGTTGGTCATAGTATATGGACAATATGTGAGAAGTAGGGACTGTTCGTGTTTGCACGTGTGTTAATAATTCTGCAAGGGACTGGATAACAGCATTGCTGGTTCTAAGGACAATTCCAAAAACGTTGTGAGTGCACAAGTGGTGGTTTATGGACTTGCTATATTCTCTGCAAGACTCTTTGATGGTGAATGTGCACCTGCACAATCGCAACAGATGGCTGCTGGCCATCTCTACAAGGACTACAGTGGGTCTGCATCTTTGATGGCCCACCATTACCATTATCTCTACAAGGACTACAGTGGGTCTGCATCTTTGATGGCCCACCATTACCATTATCTCTACAAGGACTACAGTGGGTCTGCATCTTTGATGGCCCACCATTGCCATTATCTCTACAAGGACTACAGTGGGTCTGCACCTCTGGTGGCCCACCAATACCATACTCTCTACCAGGACTACAGTGGGTCTGCTCTGTGATGACCAACCTACCAATATTCTTCCAAACGTCGAATGACTCTGCTGTGGGTTTGCTCTGTTGTGGAGCATTACCTGTCTGCATGTCAAGAGTCAGCACTGTCTTTCTGTTGGAAGGGCAACACTACTTCTTCAAGACTGCATGGAAATCCACTACTTCTATGTGCATTTTCTTTTACTGCTCGGACTTTGAGAAAAGAAACGGCAGTTTCACTGTGATGAACAATGTGGACTGTCTTTATGGACTGTGAGAAATTTTTAGCTTTTGACCAACAATGTATCAATAAGTGTGTGCATTTTATATCTTTGTTACTGTAATTATGAAAAATTTTATCAAATCATTATTGGCCACTGCCCAAAAAAAAATTCGTAAAACTTTTTGTGGGGAGCATGGGGGCTATGTAAGTAGGCTGTTTATGTTTTCTCTATGTAAGTAGGCTGTTTATGTTTTCTTATTGGCAACGTTACGTAGCGCTCAATATGAAAACACTGGCTGTGCTGTGTGCAGTCTGTGGCTAGTTTGCATTGTTGTCCGCCATTGTAGTGTTGGGCAGCGGCAGCTGGATGTGAACAGCGCGTAGCGTTGCGCAGTTGGAGTTGAGCCGCCAGCAGTGGTGGATGTGGGGAGAGAGATGGCGGAGATTTGTAATTTGTCATGAACTGCTGTATTTATATATGATGATATCAAGGTAAATACATTGTTTGTTCTCTATTAATATCTTTCATTTGCTAACTATCCCTATCAGTAGTTAGTGCCTTCAGTAGTTTGAATCTTTTATTTAGCTGGCAGTAGTGCCGCTCTCTGTATTGCAGTAGCTTGAGCAGCGAAGATTTTTGTGAGGTAAGTGATTTGTGAAAGGTATAGTTTAATGTTAGTCAGGGCCATTCTTTTGTAGGGAATTTTGAAAGTCAGATTGCGTTGCGCTAACAAAATATTGTGTGTCAGTTTAAGCACAGTCTTGTATAAATTGTTCAAAGGGGACGTTTCATTATTAGTAGTAGGGACATTCAGAATTTTTTTGCTTAATTTTTTTTATTGATTAATACCCAAGTTATTTTCTGGTAGTTCCGCGTTTAGTTTTAAGAAGCGGCGCATGATTACAGTTTTTGTTTTCATTGTATATATTCTTTTGTTCATTGTTTTTGTGTTCCTTTGATGATGTGTTCGTATCACATCCCACTTTGTCGGGTTTGTGTGCGGTTTCTGTACCACAACAAATCGTGCGTATAATTACAGCGTTGGAGAGGCGTTGTTGAAATTTTATGTCTATGTGTAAAAAAATATATGGAGTAGGTTAATTTTATTGTGCATTTTAGATAAATCTGTTTTTCATGAATGATAACGAGAAGTAAGGCACGACTATTATCGAGCGTAGCTAAAACAAAAGAGGATTGCATAATGGATAAGGGGCAGTTTACTGACGGGAATAGGTTCACAGATGAGATGGGCACATTTTTAGCAGGACAGGATGCCAGGGTCATTGATGAGGAAGGTGATTTGGACGCGATCTCAGAGCAGCGTTGCGGCCGTGATTATGATAGTGAAGTAGAGGATGAAACAGAGACAGGCACACAGGTCGAGACGGTAGCAGAAGTTTACAATCAAACGAACGAGAGCAGACAGGGGCTAGATCGGCCACGTCAGAGCTCTAGCGCCCAGGTGTCTAGAGTTACATCTCCCACGTTTGAAGAGGATCAAAAAGATGACGTAAACCCAATACTGAGCTTCCTGCGAACAATGAAAGAAGAAGCTGACGAACAGCGTAAGAGGGAGAAGGAAGAAGAGGAGAAACAACGTAAGAAGGAGAAGGAAGAAGATGAGAAACAACGTAAGAAGGAGAAGGAAGAAGCTGACGAACAGCGTAAGAGGGAGAAGGAAGAAGAGGAGAAACAACGTAAGAAGGAGCAGGAAGAAGCTGACGAACAGCGTAAGAGGGAGAAGGAAGAAGAGGAGAAACAACGTAAGAAGGAGAAGGAAGAAGCTGACGAACAGCGTAAGAAGGACACTGAGGCAATAATTTCCCATATAGGGGAAATTCGTGGAGAATTACTAACAATAAAGAAAGAATGTGGAGAAGTAAAACAAATGTCAATGGCTGCACAAAAAGTAGCAGGCCTGGCCAAAACGGCAGCAATAGGGGCAATGAAAGTCGCGGAAGCAACTTCTAAACTCGCAGAGCGCTTGCGACGTACAACACAATCCCACTCAAAATCCCTAGCATTCTTAAAATCTCAAGGTAATATCGCGGTTGCGAACACCACGAAACGAATGCAAGAAGTAGAGAGTCGGATAGCAAAACTAGAGCAAAACGGGCACACGAGCACTGCGCGTTCGGATACCAATGATGTAGTACACAGAATTGTGTCTCGGAGGAAAAGCCCGCCGTGCTCTAGCCCAATGACCGAGTGCAGAACTAACAATGCACACGCAGAAACAGCGAGTAATAGCTCCAATAATTATAGCCCACTTAGGAGAGTGAATTCTGAGTGCCAGTTCCACTGTGATACAGAGGTAGCAGATCACAGTTATCAGCAAGATAGAACAGGACACTCAGAAGACGTGCAAGTGTCGGAAACGAGTGACAACACCAGTGCGAGGATCAGACAGGATTTTGATCACAATCACTTCCTGTCGATACTAAAATTCCAGAAGTTCAAAGAAAATGGAGAGTCGATGCATCCGAAGAGCTGGGTGATGCAGTTTACAAATTCATTACCGGCATCATGGCCAACCCAGGCAAAATTAGAATTCATGTGTGGACACATCGAAGGCCAAGCCGCGGAAAAGATGCGGGGTATGGCAGTGACGTGTCGGACTTATCAGGAATTTGTTGGTGCATTCCTGTGGACCTACTGGTCAAAGGAAACGCAAGACAGGATTAAAGATGAAATAATATTTTGTCCTGAACTGGAAGTGTCCGGGCATAGGAGCGCAACCAAATTTCTTGATGATTTACTCAAGAAGAATCAATTTTTAGATAGTCCATATAGCAACGGAGAAATCATTAAATTTTGGTTTTCCAAATTGCCAACAGACACTTGTCGGGAAGTGTGGATCTGACATAGAAGCATTCAAGAGTCTATTGCGCGAACTCGAAGTAGTCTTTGATAAACAAGACGCAAAGGACAGGAAGAAGGGGCAAAATAACAAATACCACGGGCCAGGAAGGGAAGACGACAACAGATCGCATAATCGCACTGGTCAGTTAGGAAACCAGGGTTACGGAAGTCAAGGTTACGCTATTCAAGGTTATGGAAACCAAAGACACGGAAACCAGAACGTCAGGGAGCAGGGTCAATCTAGACAAGGAATCTGGGATAGGAGGAATAACGAACGGCAAAGCGACCGTAATTGGAGAGAGCGAAACCATGGACAACTGTGGAACCAGGAGATTGAAACTAGACCCGCAAATCTTAATGCACGTCAGAGGAGGGGAAGCTTAACAAGGGATTGACGCTAGACTAGTGCGAATACAGGCCGCTGGAATTTCGCACGTAATCTCGGACCTGGCCAACTACGGATGATACATTACGAAGATTTATCAGAAATCCTGCTCGAGGAACATAAAGCAACTCCTCGACAAGATCGGCAGCCTCTTATCACAGTAGCAATAGCTGAAAAGAGGATGAATGCGATAATAGATAGTGGAAGCTACATAATAGCAATATCTGAGGCAGCATACAAGAGGTGCTCTCAGGAGATGGACTGGCCTGTTCTATCGGTTAAGAAAACCAAAATAAAAGGGGCATTAGCTGGTAAATGTACGGAGGTCACTCAACAAACAAGACTGGAATTCTCCTGCCAAGGACACAAAATAGAGTCTAACTTCTGGATCGTGCCTAATCTGGCGATCGACATGATTATAGGAACGGACTTCCTAAATGAACATGAAGCGATAGTTGATCTAGGACGAGGTGAAGTGGTTTTGAGGAAAGGGAATCCCGTCCACATTAAGTTCGACGACCAGCTGATCCCAGCTCAACTACCGTCTAACTGTGTACGGATAAACTATGCGTGTCTGAAAGACAGAAAGGAAGAACAGGTCGACGTTGCGGGTAGGGGAGAGGACACGGATGAGAATGAAGTCGGAATAATGGGAGAAATAAAGGAGAAAATAGGAGAAAAAGTGGAAGCAATAAAGAATATAAGGTGCGACCACCGCAAAGAACTTCATAAATTACTAGTAGAATATACGGAGGTCTTCCTTCCCAAGACAGGATCAATAAAGAACTTCCAATATGAATTTCGTGTACGTCCGCACAACCAGTTTCGTGTGCCACCCTATCCAATCCCCTTGGCATATCGACAGAAAGTAGCAGCTGAAATTACGCGAATGCTGAGTGAAGGAATAATAGAACCTACGGCTTCAGCCTATAATAACCCGTTAAGAGTAGTCGAGAAGGCAGATGGTAGTATTCGTTTAGTCTTGGACTCGCGACAAATTAATACCATAATAGAACCCGAAACAGACAGACCGGAACGATTCGAGGAACTCTTACAAAACTTCCATGGAATATCAATATTCTCATCAGTTGATCTAAAATCGAGTTTCTGGCAGATCGAGCTCCATCCAAATTGCAGACAGTACACAGCCTTTTTAGCATTTGGAAGATGTTACCGGTTTCGTCGTCTCCCATTTGGTTTGAACATTTCGTCTGCCGCATTCATTCGGGGGCTGGACGGCATACTAAGCGATAATTTGAAACGTCATGTCACCAGCTATGTGGACAATATGCTGATCGCGGAGAAGTCTTGGGGAGAGCACAATGCGGTCCTCGGTGAACTCCTTGCGACATTCAAGGAATACGGAGTCACTATCAATATCGAAAAATCGAATTTTGGGACGTCCCCTGTCCAATTTCTAGGACATATCATCACGGGTGAGGGCATTGCGCCAAATCCCGAAAAGATCGAAGCGATTGAAAAGTTTCCCATTGCTACGACAAAGAAGCAGTTAAGGGGGTTCTTGGGGATTATAAATTTTTACAACTGCTTTGTACATGTCAAAACTCAGAGCAGTCCTAGGTTACATCAACTTACAGGAAAGAAGATTCCTTGGGAATGGGACGAGGCGGCCGAATCCGAATGGAAAGCATTAAAATTCGCAATATTACAAGCACCCATCCTATCACACCCTAATTTAGCAGAAGAGCTTTGCATAGTAACGGACAGTTCATACTCAGGTCTGGGTGTCATGGTGTTCCAAGACTATGTACATGAAGGAAACAGGGTGTGGAAGACAATTGCGTTTGGTAGCAGAGTACTAGCCAAGAGTGAGAGGAATTACTCAGTAACCGAGTTAGAGGCGCTGGCTATTGTATGGGCGTTTGAAAAATTCAGATACCTTCTGTTTGGTCGCAAGACGGGGGTCTACACAGACCACAAGGCACTCGAGTTCTTGATGACTGCAAAGCTTAATCACAGGCGGCTCATTAGGTGGGCATCATATCTGCAGCAGTACAACTTTTCGATAGAATATATCCCCGGCAGTCAGAACATTATTGCACACGCCTTATCACGGTCACCGATCGGATTTGAGCACAACATGGAAGAAGATCTGGAGGAAAATCACTACTGCCTTTTCTATATGCAGAAAGTACCCTTTGTAAATTTTATTACCTGCAGTATGCAGGACATCAAGAAGGAGCAAGACAAGGATCCTGCCCTAGTGTTATAGAAACAGAAATGGATAGACAAAAGACACGCCACCATCAGGCAGTTCTACCTCTTGCGGAAAGGCATAATTTTCCACCGAAATTATGCCAATGACACAGAATGGGGGGTATGCATCCCTGAACACATAATAAACAAGGTTATATGGCATACTCACCACAGCTATGGACACTTCGGACCACGCAAGTGCAATCTCAAGCTAAGGACCATGTGTTACTTTCGAAACATGGAGCGTCGAATACGGAGAGTACTGTCGGTGTGTAAAGACTGCCAAAAGGCTAAGTACACCACTGTGAGCATGCAGGCACCATTATACCCAATCGTACCGATCAAATTAAGACAATTAGCAGCAACAGATTTGATAGGACCTTTGCCAAGAACAAGAAGAGGATATACTTACGTATTAGTATTAGTTGAACTAACGTCCAAATACGTTATCTTTACGCCACTGAAGAGGGCGACAGGATGAACTGTACCACGAGCCCTAATCCGGGATTTGCTACCACAGGTTGGTCATGTGAGTAAAATTATTTCCGATAACGGGCCACAGTTTAAGTCAAAAACATGGAAGGAGACGTTGCGTGGATGTAAAATTGATCCCATTTTTATATCTTCACACCATCCGAGCTCGAATGCTGCAGATCGAGGTTATTAAGGAACTCGGAAACTTGTACCGGTTGTACTGTAACAAACAGCACACGACATGGGACGTTTTCCTTAAAGACTTCCAGGAGGTGATCAATGAGGCACCCCATGGGATAACAAAATTGGCACCCATTACAGTACTGAAAACCCGGATTCCTAGGGACTTGATAACCGATGTCGTAAACTTCCCACCAAGGGCGCGAACGCAGCACCAAGCCATAGTGGATTTGGCTCTCAAGAGGATACGGGCTGCAGCAAAGGTCAGGAAGAGACGTGCCGACACGGGAGCTCGTCTACGACACTTGCAAATTGGACAAAAGGTGCTCGTGAAGTCTTTCCGACTTTCGAACAAACAAAAAATGAAATGCCAAAAATTCTATTCTGTTTACAACGGCCCGTACCATATAAGAAGAGCAGCTCACCACAATGCTTATGAATTGGAGACGCTGAAAGGAAAGAAGTCCATAGGACCCCACCACATCTCTCACATAAAGGAGTTCGTGGAATAGTAGTAGTGTAAGTGGTGTATGTAGTAGATTGGGCAAATACATGAACCTTGCTATAGTAGTAGTGTAAGTGGTGTACATAGTAGAATAGGCAAATATATGAACCTTTCTTCGGGGAACGATAATCGTTGCATTAATAGATTAAGATTGCTAAAGTATTAACACGCTGCGTTGGCTCGCATAAGAATTTACTGCTGCTACCTTTTTTTTTTTTTTTTTTTTTTTGTTCGCGACTTCCAATGTCGGTGGAGTAGGAGACGCCATCTTTCCATGATGCAATGTTTTAGTCCTTTCCTGTCTGGTGTCCATGTTGAGGGATAATGATGAGTGAGGAGATGTCGCACAAACGGGCGCATACAAGAACGTGCTCTTAGAAGCGTTCTGAGAAGTCGTGATACGCTCCATAGCGGCCACAACCAGTTCGTGAGACGTTCATACCAATGCTTGCAGGCACGCGTCAGTGCACTGTAAGATTGTGGTATATTGCGTGATTTCGAGGATAAACATGTGCAGTATAGTTTTTACGGTGATGCGCCAGCATCGTTGTCTTGCAAGTCGGGGTGAACCTGTGAGCGTTTGACTCCAATGGTGCCCTAGGGCCTAGACGGTAGAAATGCGGGCATAAAGCCTACCATGCCAATGTGCTGGTTGGGGATTTAGCGTGCTGCTTGTGACTGTCACAGATGAATAACCAAGGAATTATACTTGGAAATTCGTAACATACTGGTAGCTGATGTGTGGTGGGCGACGGAATCCTCAACAGGAACCAGTACTGGCTTGGTCATATTACATTGCCTCTGGAAAGGTGTGCTTTGATCGCGAATACTGCATAACATAGAAAAAGAAGTTGCAACTATAAATTTATTGTCTTGTATAGCCATGGCTAACCCAGTCTCTGGAGTTTCAGTGATGCGTAGTGAGAACTCGGAGGCCATGTCGTACGGCGCGCACATCACTGTCATCACTGTCGTCAATAGCGGCGAGCAGCGAGACATCTCAGCGTAACAGGAATTATGTAAGAGTGTTGTATAAGGTAAAAAAAAAATAATAGAGAGAGTACCATATACTAGGGTAAATTAAACCTTAGGGTTTTACAATAACTAGATCCTTAATATTGTGGTGGTTTTCTACCACAAGTGTTTGGCGCGCGCCTGTTGAGATGCTATTTTTCAGGTCACCAAACCACAGACCCGAGATGGAGGGATGACGGGCGAGCGAAAGTAGCATAGTTGCATGTTCTTTATAGCACAGTAAAACTTAGACCTGCATAACAACATAATTTAATTAAAAGACATAGAATGTAGATCGTTGGCAAATGGTAGTTAATTATTGAGCATGTCTACTGTCGTTCTATATAATTAATAGTAATATTAGTGCGGGCCCGCACATTTAATTGTTCATCCAGTATAGCGTCACACACCATGTACAGTAGTGAGATCGGTCTCTACACAAATATCAAGATAGATTATTTCCATGTCTAGCTTAGATACACCAAGATTTGGTTATAGGTATAGCCGTAGATTGATAACTATAAAATTAAAATAAGTGTCTGAAATGACAGACCATCAATGTATCGTTATGTAAATTTATTATAACATAGAAGGTCATGGGAAAAAGTTAGGTATAAGATTTTTGTGAGAACTGTGCAGATGATGGGAATCGTGGCAATGCAGAGGCCAGGCGGAACAAAAACAAGAGGTCATCGGCTACCTGCAAGGAGAGCGTCAGCGCGCCATCTGACGTGAAGGGCGCGAGAGCATCCGGTCCTACAAGCTGACAGTCACCGGGCCGTATACGTGAGGGATTAGGCGGCAGACAGCCCTCGCTGGGCCACAAGCGAAAGTAAGGCTGGCCGTTGACACTGACACGCGACCCACACGCGACAGCCAGCTAGCTCTCCGGACACGGCAGCCGTTTGGAGGGATTCCCTGCGGTAGACCACGTTGTCGTGAGTACACGAAGAAGATAACATATGGTATCATAACCGGCGTCTCATGTGCCTCAGGACAGAAAGGGACGCTATATAATCACCTGTTTGGGTTTATACAACTCACTAGCATTGGCCGATCTGCATACACAAAGCAGTATCGTGCCACAAACTCTAACAAATGAATTGTCTCATTTCTAACTTCTCCTCTCAAATAGAGAGCAGTTATAGCACTCGTCGCTACTAGTTCGATCCTGTATGGATGACCTCACACGCTTGTGGAGTCACTCCACATGCCATCATCCCTCATCGAACTGCAATATTGGGAAACGTAAAGTACTGTCCAGAGAGAGAAGAGACCTAGACTAGTGATGTATCCCAACAAGTAGACCTCAGAGACAATTAATCGACGTGAGGAGAGCCTATTACTGTGTCTTCCTACCGTACTGCCGTGATCATATCCGTGGGTCTTGCTGCAATCTCAACAGAGTACTGCAGATGCTCCAGCACACCCTATTGCTGTTGCAACAACGTAGCAACAACACCCGGCGTTTAGCCCTGTGTGATGTCAGTACTGTGGAATTTGTGAAGTGCTTCGAATATTTCTAACAATGTGATTTAGTGCCTCATTCTCAGCACAGTCGTGAACATTGTGCAATGTGCACGCACAACTTGATGCCCCATGAACCTTGTTTTTTTTCTTAAATTTCTTTCTCTAGTGTTGTTTTTGTAATGTATGTTATACCTTGTATGTGTTTGTGTTTTACACTGTAATTCTTACTACAAATTACTCTATTGTTCTCCACACCATGTTGTTCTTTTGTATTTTGTATTTATTGTTGTGTGTATACAAACAGTTCGCCTGAAGTCCCCATAAACTGAAGCAGATACCACCACTGTCATTGTGAATGGACCATCAGTTCAGGGAACATTTTGTAAAGGTTATTCTTGCTGCAGGGAGACAGAATGAATCGGAGGTTGTAATTAGGTTCTGAAAGCTCACAAAGAGTTTGTTAACTTAAATAGTATCATGTGTGAGTGAGTTCAGGTTAGTTTAATGATACAAATTGTTGTAACATCTTGGGCATTTAAATGCGGAGCACTCCAACTCTGATTGTAAAGAATAAACTGCTCCATATTTGGCTCACATGCCCGGGCCATATTTAGAGCGTGAAAGTCTGTTTGAGTCAGTGTTTGGAAGGGGCTCCCTGGGTATGGATGTGTGATGTGAGTGTTAGAGTTCCATATTAACAAGGTGAAGTTGGCTACATCATAAATAATCCTCCCTCTATGAGCTGCATTTTTCAGTTGCAGTGATTTTCTTTATAGAGTGCGGCATGTGGAGTCAGTTTGCAAGATTGTTCTTGGGCGATTGGCTCACCACCTTGCTCCTAAGTGAGCCAACCGCTCACCAATTACAATCTAAAATGGCGTAGGGGCAATGAGACGTGGCATGAGCTCCCTCTCATATTTCTATCTTACGATTCTCCTCTCTAATTGCATGCGGTGGAAAGTTGCTATTCCTTCACACGCGGACTTCCCACGCGGCGTCTCTCGTCACCCGGGTGGTCCGGTGACAGGCGGGCTCTGCTGATTTTGAAAGGGTGTGAGGGAGTCGAGTGAATGCTTTCCACACGCCGACATTGTCAAAAGACACGCCCGGAGGGGCCTGAAGTAGCGGCTGCGCTAGAGGTTCCGTTACTTCGCAGAAACTTAGCGAAAACACTTTCTGGCAGGCTACCAGCGAGGTGTGGGAATGACTTGTGTACCCAGGCAGTTGTGGCGGGAAAATTCCCGCGCTTTCTGCAAAATAGTAACTGTGATTGGCTTGCTCAGGGCATAGCTCCGTGACGTAGCAAAATCAGCGCAGAAATTGGCGCCAAGAATCTCCATTGGTGGAATGGTAGTGCTCCGGCAATGGAGTGGAATTTTCCGCCGGTTTCGAGTTGCTGATTGGAACGTTTAACCACGGCCACTGTCGTGGGGGCGGGAATGTTGTGTGTTCGGCCTGTACGGGTGCTCTTGTGTGTAGTCGGCTCTCGCCTTTCGGTCGAGGACGTCGAAGCAACCAGCCATCGCCTCCGGTACGCCAAATCGTGTTCTTGCAGTTAAGAAGACAGATTGGTAATGTATGTCCGCAGCACCGGCAGACAGGGATTTTCCTAGGTGATAATCAGAGCTCAGCAGAGCGTGCCTGTTCGTCTTTTTCTAACTTTGTTTTGTCGTGGGTAGCAGCAATTAATATTGGGTTGGCTATGTGTTTTCTCTTAAGATTTGAGTTGCAAGGAATTGGCTCCACATACCACTTCGTCATAATCCTCACAATCTAGTTTAGGGGTAACTTCACATTCACAGCGTTTGTTTGAGTATCCAATTTGAGCCAATTTGATGTATTGTAAATGTTTCATGTGTTTTTGTTTATTATTTTGTGTTTAGTCTTAATAAAACATATTGTTATTTTGGACAGAACTTTCATTCTGTTAATCGGTAGAGCAACCCTATCATTCATCACTATGTTAATGAAACCTTCCTTTATTTAACTTATTTATCAAATTAAATTGTTGCAGGTGCCAAACTCTCTTCTACTCCACTGGCAGGGTTGATTAGAGTCAGTTCGCGTATTTTTTTTAATCCTTGTGCAACAGCAAAAGTCGGAGTTAGAATAGGGGGGGCTTAGAGCATCATTTACATATGTAGATTCTAGAAGAATTTAGTGTTAAATACACTGCTAGCCCCGGCACCGCGCAGTGTTCTACGGCCTTCCCTGAACCACTCTGTGCACACCCGTTGCACTGTCGAAACACTTTGTCCCACACGAGCAGAAATTTCCCGGATGGATGCATCACATTCTCTCATGCTAATAATGCGCCCTCTTTCAGACTTAGTGAATTGACGGTATGGTTCGCGCATACGCCTGGGAGGCTACTTGCACGTCTGCTTAAGTCATGTTGATTCATTACCTTCGGTTTATAGCGACAAGGAGAGCCGCAGGCACATTTTACCGGTAGTTAGTGTTGCGCCGCTATATCTATGTCTGCCATGAATCCACAGGCCGAGATGTTACAAACGCTAATCTTTTTTCAGAACATACTAATGTATGTGTCATGTGAATATTAACGTCCTATGTCCAACCATTCATGGTGCTATTTTTTTTCCGAAGATGAGTGTAGTTTATGCATTTGGAAATTTTAAAAGGTCTCATAACTCAGTAGAACATAAACCTCTCATTCAAGTTCTGAATGAAGGATGTCTCGACCCTAAAAACACTGCAGTTATTAGTGAAACACTACGCTGTACAAAATCTAAGGTTAAATTCAGGGGAGGTGTTCAAAAATGTGTGTGAAATCATGTGGCACTTAACTGCTAAGGTCATCAGTCCCTAAACTTACACATTGCTTAACCTAAATTATCCTAAGGACAAACACACACACCCATGCCCGAGGGAGGACCCGAACTTCCGCCGGGATCAGCCGCACAGTCCATGACTGCAGCGCCTGAGACAGCTCGGCTAATCCCGCGTGGCTCAGGGGAGGTATTTCGAGTCATTTCAAAACTGAAACATGAATGAGGTAAGGTGATGGGCTCTCTCTATTGCTTTACAACTGCGTGATAAAAAAAAAAAAAATCCGCTTGAAACTAAATTCAGAGTTGAAAGTTTAAAATAGTAACAACCAAACTTTTGATAAACTGCTCAGATTTTTCAGGTGACCTGACAGTTCTGTTCCAGGGGATTCGAACAGCACGTAAGGAAATAGAAATTCTTAAAGATTCGGCAGGAAGTGTCGGCCTTCAAAGAAAGTTTGAAAAAAAAATACATGTCCAGCGACAATCTGCAACCAAAAGCCATAACAACTAAATATGGTAAAATCGAGAGATTTTCGCACTTCAAATATTTAAGCGCAATAATTCAGCAAACAGGCCTCGTTACAGAATTCGAAGTCACAGAAATCGAAATAGCTGTCAGGCATAGGAGAGGCATCTATTACACAAGTAGGATCTCAGGATACACCACACTGAGACACTACAACATAGTCATCAAAACAGAGTGTTTTTATGGATCCGAGAGACTCATCTGAAACATAGAACGAAAATCTATTAGCAAAATTTTAGACTCAAATTACAATGAAGAGGGAACATATAGACCAAGAGTAAATAAAGAGTATGAAAAGTGTGGCAACTTTCCATATACGACAAAGCGCAGACTAAAATTCTATGAGCAGATTGAAAGAATGAAGCCATTCAGATTAACTGATAGTAAAGCAAAAATTTAAACACTAAAGTGGACCAGTGCAGTAAAACAAGAGCTGAAAGAAAGACGAGTATCACAAATTTATATACAAGACAGGAAAATATTTTGGCAGAAATTTCTTGACTAGACAGATGGCCTGGCAGGAAAATCCAAGAAAACCGAAAGACCTTGTTCTGACAGACGGAAAAAAAGCCCATTCTGAGATTGAAAGTAAAAAGAAATGTCCTAAACTATACGTCGCGTGTTTCAGTGGTTACCAGACATGAACAATAACAGGAATTCTAATAATAATAGTCATAATAATAATAGTAATAGTAATAATAACATGGTAACTGGCATAGTATTGAATACAAGGAATTTAGAGTAGATCAGTCCTACTAATGTGGGCAATGGCCTTGTCGCAGTGGATACACTGGTTCCGGTGAGATCACCGAAGTTAAGCGCTGTCGGGCGTGGCCGGCACTTGGATGGGTGACCATCCAGGCCACCATGCACTGTTGCCATTTTTCGGGGTGCACTCAGCCTCGTGATGTCAATTGAGGAGCTACTCGACCGAATAGTAGCGGCTCCGGTCAAAGAAAACCATCGTAACGACCGGGAGAGCGGTGTGCTGACCTCACGCCCCTCCTATCTGCATCCTCACCTGGGGATGACACGGCGGTCGGATGGTCCCGATGGGCCACTTGTGGCCTGAAGACGGAGTGCACAGTCCTATTAATACTATGTTAAGCATTTGGCTCATTACGTCCTTGCTGAATGTGAATAATACAATTCAACAGAAACGTGTGGTAGCTATTCCAGAGAAGACGTTACCAGTTCAGAAGAATCAAAAGAAGAAAAGGCACAAATGAGTAAGGTTAACTAATAATATGGAAGTAAGAAAACAGAAATAGTCAGGGATGAAAAAAGCAGGATATAAGGCGATGTGTTGCACAGTTTTATGACTCTTATACTGAAGAGGATGGAGAAAACTGTTTTACGCTTAGGCACATTCAAGCCGCTGGACGTATCCAGTCTGCTGCTGCAGCAAAGGAATAATGATATATATGTGCTATGTGAGCAAAAGTACGGAGAGCACCAGTGACTAAGAAACCGGACGATAAAACAGAGCCGGCCGGGGTGGCCGAGCGGTTCTAGGCGCTACAGTCTGGAACCGCACGACCGCTACGGAAGCAGGTTCAAATCCTGCCTCGGGCATGGATGTGTGTCATGTCCTTAGGTTAGTTAGGTTTAAGTAGTTCTAAGTTCTAGGGGACATATGACCTCAGCAGTTGAGTCCCACAGTGCTCAGAGCCATTTGAACCATTTTTGATAAAACAGTGCACGTGAAAATCACCTCGCTAATCCAGTTCCATTCACGCTAAGTGAGAATAGGAAAGCCTCGTATCAGCGAACCACCGAGTATTACCCTTAAAGTTATCCCAAACATTCTTGGTTAGTTCGAGTCTTCTGGAGCTTTCATCACAGCGGTAAATATTTTGAAGGAATAATGAATGGCTTAATTTTTATTTTAGTCGAGGTGAAATTGATTTGAGTTACAACTGGCTGATGCCTTGGCACTAATTTGTAACCAGTTTCAGTCGAACATCACTGCTTTGTTTCGGAACACTCTTTCCTCAACCTATTTTATGTTTAACCTAGACTAATTTGAACAGACTGACGGCGTTACCATGGGCAGCCCCTTGTCTCTCCCGGTGGCTAACTTTTTTTATGGAGGATTCTCAGGAAAGAGCACATCAGTCAGCGTCTCTTAAACCAACTGTTTTTAGGAGGTGGATGATACTTTCCTAGTGTAGCCCCACGGAGAAGGTAAGTTAATGGAGTTTTTACATCGTCTTAACTCATTCACGAGAACATTCGATTTAATATGGAATTAGAGGAAGATGGTTGTCTCCCATTCCTGGATCTTTTGGTTAGGCGGAACGGTGACGGCTTTCTGAGACGTCCTATCTACAGTAAGCTCACTCACACTGATTTGTACTTGCACTCGTCAAGTTGCCATCAACCATTCCAAACCATGAGTGTGCTTAAAACCCTTGTTCACTGGGCCCATACATTGTCGGATGTAGATAGTTTACGTAAATAGCTTGTACATTTAAGGACAGTGTTTAGAGACAATGGGTACTCAACCGTGCAAATTAACAGAGCATTATCAGCTAAAACCAAGAACCGGAAAGTGCATAAAGAAGAGAACGCGCCAGCAAATTCCCTAGCTTTTCCTCCCCTCGTTGGAAATATTTCCTTCAAAATAGCGAATTTTCAGCCTACCATCTAAGATTCGGACTTACTGGGACTAGTGAAGGATAATTTGTTATTGCGGAAGGCGGGAATTCACGAAGTACCTTGTCAGTGTGTATTTCCTATATAGGACAAACAACACGCTCAGTGGATGAATCTTCAACATAACATGAACGCCGCACTCACCTTTAGCAGCCCAGCAGGTCTGCAGTTGCGGAACATTCTGTCTTCAGAGGACATTCAATGGACTATGACAACACATTGATCTTGGACACAGAAACATCTTTTTGGGACTCCATTATACAAGAATCCGTTGAAATACGCATCGCGAAAATTCTAAGGAACAGTGACAGCAGCTACCAACTGAATAACGCGTGGAATCCCGTCATCTCCGACATTTGCTCCATACTCTGATGACTATGGCGAGCGGCAACGCCGAAGACAGCTGATCCTTGCAGGTCCACCAGCGAGGGCGCTGCCGGCGGACGGTGTGGTTCTTCTGCAACTGTGGCTCTGAAACATCCGCGGCAATACTGTAAGTGCGCTATGTAAAGCGGAGGGGAGAACCTCTTCGTCAGTCTTACATGGCTCACCTGTCGATGACTGGCTGGTGTCCAGTTGAAATATCGTTCAGTGAAGACTGGCTGCAACCCCAAAATCTCTTCGAACGTTTAATTTGCCAGAAAAATGTTTAAATTTAACATGTTTCCACAAATTTCAGAATTCGAGTGAGCCACCGAGAGATTTACTGCATTATGTTAATGTTTTCACTTCCCAATGTACTTGCTTATCCAGTAGGTTTTCAGTGTGTTTTGAGGATGACGAGTGACTTCACAGCTATTAGTTTAAGATCCAGAGTACTACCTTCAGATACTGAATAAACGTCGTGTTTCATACTTCATATCGCAGCCACAATTTTCTTAGACATACATGGATGTCATCAGCATGCGATTGGTTGGTATAAGAACGAAGCATAGATGAAATGTCCTTGATTACATAGATAAAGGCAGTGGAAAATTGGCAGAACCCTTAGGAATACGTGTGAACAAATGATTCCATGACGGATTCACTGACCCACTGACACCTCATTTATGCACTGTGTCATGGTAGCTGTTAGGACACACTGTTTTACTGTTTGAGAAATTTAACTGACTTATTTTACGAAGTGTTACAGTGAAATCTACAATATGAAGAGCTTTGTTAAACTCAAGACATTTTAAAATGGTCGTTTATCGCCTATCTATTGAATGCTTAGGTCGTCAAAAAATTTAATTAATTCAGTTGCTGTATTATGGTGTTCTCAAGGGCCTTTTGATATTTATCAGGACATTTTAAGACAAACAATCAACTGTTCATTAACAATACGTTCCAAGGCTTTAGATCTGCAGTTAATATGTTGTTCCGCCATTGGAATTGGGTGGTGACGAAGTAATTCTGCAGCGTATTTCTTTTTTCTCAGAACAATGGTAATTTAATCACTAATCGTTGTAACGCTACAAATGGTGTGGCCGCTATGCGGGATATTCTAAAACGGAGGTTTCGTTGAGTGTCATAAAGGTAGCATGTTGCTGTGAAGTAGGAAGGTCAGGTAGGTAAGCAGGTGCAGAGAAGCACTCCTAGTGACTGCAGCGAGCGGCGAAATGAGGTAGAGTTGCTGTTCACAGGGCCGCTGTGCTATCAAAACTTGGAGTTCGAGCGACGGTTAGCTAAACTGTGCCTCCGCATACTAGTGAACACCGAACGGGCTAGGGTCTGACTGTACCTATACGTAACGCTCCAAATCTTCACTAAAAACGAGAAAACCACATCCGGACATGCTACAGAAAGAACTAATGACAGTGTTGATATCTGAAAAAGAAGAGAATTCACTAAAATTACTACCACATCTATAACATAGATATTAATATAGTTCTTAACAACGTGTATGTGAAATTGTTTATGAATTCAATAACAAAAGTTACAGATACACTACATATGTATACGACACACAGTTGGATAGGTCTTGACACTAGCTATAAAATAACCGTATTTAAGTTATTGTTGAACAGATTCGCAATTATTATCAATAAATTATCAAGTATCTCAGAGAATAGCTCTAAAAGAAAGAGTTCGCCACAGATGTACTATAGATTAGCATGAGCATGAATGGTTTGTTTGTGTTACTTTAATGATAATTTAGTAAGCTAACATTTGTAAGATGCGTATTTGAGTAGCGAAGTATGGTAGCGACAAGTTGAATAAAGACATGTGTTTAACTAACATATGCTTGAAATATGTGAAGATTGTAAAATATATATTCGTAAGAATGGTAGTTTAGTTACAAGAAGATCACTTGACTTCAGTGGTCGGTCACGTAACAAAGTTTTAGAATTGGCAAGCAGACCATGTTTAGTGGACTTTCGATGTTCGTGTCCTGCTGGTAAGGTCTGCGCTACAGGTGAGCCGCATGTATGTAGCGTTAGTAAGGACATGGAATTATTTGAATGTGGACTGGTTCAGGACTTAGGAAAATTTAATTGTCATAGCTCCGGACTTAAGAAACATTCAACTATAAGTGATAGTGTAGGTATCGGTGACTGTACTTTTGCCATTCTTTCGTTACTGGATACATTATTGAATGAACTTACTGAACTTTAGAAATTTATTTTAGTTTGAGTGATTTAGTGCACTGCACGATGCCTTCGACTTCCATTTCTTACTGCGTGCGAATGCTCTTCTTGCGCGATCAAGTCAGTGTGCTGATCTCTTATTGTTTTACTGCGTATAAATATCAGTGTGAGTAAGGCCATCATTCGTAGTAACTTTGTGATTGTTCTGAAGAAACCGATAGTGAACTTTCACCATGTGGTTACGCTACAAAATTATCCTGAAGTATTATTCATTTACTTGCGTTATTATATAAAATGAACGCTGATTGTCTCTGCTAAATTACTGTGCCCTATTAAAATTCGATGCCTCTATGAGGACTTAAAGCAGCTATTCATGACCAAACCCCTAACTTTCAGGTGAACTGCATAAGAGATAAAGGTTGTGCACTTCCATTGGTGGTAAGACAGCAGCAAACTGATACCAAATGGTGACTAACTTCACATCGTTTTAGTAACGAATCTCACACCGAAGCTGCATGGTCCATTTGAATGAAACAGATTATTTATTCAAGTAATGTTGTGAAGATCTACCACTCGTTTATAAATTATGCGTAAATGAAACTGCTCCCGGTGTAGAGTGCTACTGGGAATTCCAGAATTTGTAAAGAGTTTAATTAAACGTACCACTGACAAGTTGGACTTCAAACTTCTATCAATTGATAGTGATATTGTGTTTCTATTATCTTCCCAATTCAGAAATGTAACTAAATTTGCTATTGACAGATGAACGGTCCAGTAACATTCAGCCTCGCATTGTGACAGAATAATTCTTTCTTTTTTTAGTTTGGACTGATGTGCTGTGTGTGCAAGTGCAGTTTTAAACGAAAATGGCATGCTACACTCTAAGAATTTTCTGTTTCTAAAGAGAATGTTGGTATTACTATTCTGGAGCACCTGTTACAGAGTTGTCCGCAACAAATAACTCTTTCGCAATCGGACAGAAGACTGTGCTTCTTCAAGAATTACGCAAGCTAATTCTTTTATTATGTCGCTTATATGAGTGAACTCATGTGAAAGAGTTGTAATAAAGCTTTCGTCCGCAATTACGCAATATGTTTTAAAAATATGTAAAATATAACATTATTATTTACAGACCTATCAATTGCCCAGAGACACATTTCATCTGAAAAAATATAATGCTGGAGAGAGTCTTCCTCTTTAGAAACAAAACAGAAGACTTCAAAATACTCTGAATACTATCAACGTAATGCAGCCGATTTTGTTGGGTAAAAAGTATTATGTACTTAGTCGTGACACTGATTGGTCATAAGAACTAACGAAAATTATTCAGAATCACTGGAGAAAAAATAAATCTGTCCAAGACGAGATAATTATTTCTATCGCATAGAAAATATGAAGACAGAAATACAAAAAGGACATAATGGAAGTTTCGCAGTGATTAATATATATTGATGCCTGCACTTATGTTTTCGCTTTCCGTACATCAAAGAAGATTCGTATATCACCCACACTAACAATATTACTACAAGGGAGTATGTATAACGTAGCTCATATACGTATGTTTGCACTGGAGATCTGAAATTCCCTGGTACTAATCTCTTATTATCTCGGAGCAAGGACAAATAACGGCAGCAATAACGTTACCAGGTGACTGTGACTCGAACGTGCACAACATACGTGGTGACAATACGTTGAAGTGAAGCTTTTAGTATTGAAGCGCAAACTAGTTCTTCACTATTTTGTTTTTTTTTTCAGTAGAAACGGAAATAGCAATTTTCCCCCTTCTTAAGAACCAAATAGCTCAGTAAATTTCTCTCAGGAGTTCAAAGTAATCCACATACATCCATTATCATTTTAAAGGGACATACAGTATGACTATAGTTATTGAACTCTGTCTTAACCGTTTTGCTCTGTGTACATCCCTGTATTGCCAGAAGACACCATGTGTTTCATGGTTAGTTTTGGTATAACTGACAATCACGCATCATAAATATATTTTTCATTAGTTGAATATTACAGTTCAGCTATTGCATATACTGGTACGTGAATGCAATCCCCATACAGATGAATTACGTATACCTTTTGCGTATTTTTGTGTTTAATGTAGACTAACGTCAAACTTCGCTCATTCTCATAATGTTTTATGTTTTTTACGTGTGCAACATTGTACATCCTGTTCTTTCATTCAGCGAGATCTATGTGTTGCACAGATATCTGCATCAACGACATAAAATTAATAGTTATAAATAATGGTTTGATTCCAGGTGTCACACTGAAGTTTTACAATATTCATTCGGTACCAGTCGTATTAAATTCTTTTCTGGATACATCCAGGTCCTTTATCCATGATGTTGTGGTTTTCATGTATCCTACATGATTATGTTTTATTTTGTCCGCTTACTTCGGTCATTAACACTGACTGCATTAAATAAATGTCTAATTTATTTAGTATCTTTCAGTCAATAATATTGACTAAATAAAATGAATACGTAACACTTCATTTTGAGTACTCATCTCTCTTCTACCTTTTTCTTTCGTCTACATGTATATCATATTCCGAAAGCCACTTTATGGTGTGCGGCAGAGGGTACTTTCGGTACCACTATGTGATCACTCCAGACCTGTTCCACTCGTGAATAGTGCGTGGGAAGAATGACTGTCGGTAAGCCTCTGTATTGGCTCTAATATCTCGAATTTTCTCCTCGTGGGCAATACGCGAGATGTATATGGGGGCGAAGTAATATATTGTCCGAGTCATCCTAAAAATTGATTTCCCGAAATTTCAGTAGTAAATCTCTCCGAGATGCACAATGCCTCTCTTGTACTGTCTGCGAGTGAAGTTTGTTTAGCATCACCGTAACGCTCTCTCTCCAGCTAAATGATCCCATGACGAAACGCGCCGCCCTTCGTTGGATCTTCTCTATCTCCTACCTAATAGGGATCCCAGATAGATGAACAATACTCAAGAATCGGGAAAACAAGCGCCTCATACGCCACTTCTTTCGTGGATGAGTTACATTTCCTTAAAATTCTTCCGATGAATCTTAGTCTGGTGTCTACTTTTCCCACTATTTGTTTTATGTGGTGATTCCACTTAAGCTCTTCTGGATAGTTGGGGCTAGATATTTTAAGGCAGATGCTGTCTTCAGCTGTTAGTCACCAATAGTGTAGCTGTACAGCAGTGGAGTTCTTTCCTACGTATGCGCAATATGTTACATTTAATTACGTTCAGGGTCAACTGCCGTAGCCTGCACCGTTCATCAATTCTCTGTGGGTCGTTCTGCAAATTCTTACTGTCTTCTGGCGTTACTACTCTAGTATAGACGACTGCATCATTAGCGAATAGTCTTAAAGAGCATCCGACGCAGTCTACTAGATCATTTATATGTATTGAAAAACAGCAACGGTTCTATCTCACTTCCCTGTGGTACTCTAGGTATTACCTTTGTATCTGTGTAACATTTCGTGTTGTTCTGTGTATATTCCTTATTATGAGTGGAGGAAAGTAAGCTTCACCTCTTTCAATAGTAAAACTTTCTATCTCGAGGTTTATTACAGCAGAAGTTTACCCTACATTTTGTGACAACGTTTAATATTGGTTGTAAAATCTATGGCTCAGTACCTTTCTTTACGGTTTCATTGCATACGATGGACTTTAACAACGAAAGCCAGTTATCAAATAAGTCTGTGAACAGATTACAGATTTTGTTGCATTTGAGTTTCTCTATCACGGCTGCCGAACTAGCCTGTGCCGTTGTTTTTTTTATAATCAAGTTGTCCTCAGTTCGTCCAGTCCGACATGAATCCGGCAGCAACAAATGGAGTATCTGTAGGAACCCAACATATATATTAGTAGTAACAAACGATCTACAGTTACATAATATCCAATTAATTAAATGAAGTGCAGGTTGTCATTCCACTTCATATTCTCAGTCATCGTTCTTCTTCTTTCTATAACATGGTCAATTTTAGTGTAACGTATTACTAGTGTAGTCAGAGGTTACTGAGCTTCATGACTCGCAGATTTTATATTTTTGGACATTAAAGGCCGAATGCCAGTATTTTCACCACACAGTCAACCAGTCAGTGTGTGACTGCTTGTGGTCAAGATGGAGATTCTACGCCTCTCAGAATTATGACCAGTTTTTCTTTTATGTTGATAAATGTTGTATTATAATGTATGTGAAGTATCAACTTGACAGGCAGATAAGTTTTGTTTTTTAAATAGCTCTGTCATACGTGTTCAAATCAAATTGATTAAATGAATTACAGAATCATCAGAAAATTGTTTATCTTAGATGGTTGTTTTCAGTGAGGTTCGTCCACAATTAATGGATGTTTAAAAAGTTTGAGCTGCTTCATTTTAACTGTAGGAATTAGTTACCTGAAAGGAACAGGGTCTAATATTCTTTTGGATATTCTCTAACGTAATTACATCCGTAAACTACCCTCACTAATGACGATCTTAGTTGCGTGCAATAAATGGCACTGATCACACTATGAGAACGTTTTCCAAGCATTAAATATGAAGAATTGGGTCTGTATGTGTTTGTGTGTGTGTGTGGGGGGGGGGGGGGGGGGTGGAGGAGGGGGGTAAGAATGAACTGCTGTAGTTTTTGTCTAATAGCTGGAAAAAATACGTGAAGGGACGCTTGTTATTGTGGAAGTATACCAGTGATATTGGGTGGGCGTCGGGCCGGGTTCTCGAGCTAACCAGTGTAACTGCCCGAAAGGGCAATAACAGTTTCAAGTGCCTTAATGGATTGAACATGTTATGAGGGATGCAAAACGGCATTGTTATTGACTACCTTTCAGTGCATATAAGGTAACAGTCTTATGCTATGCAGGCGGTCTGGTGAAGTTGGTAAAAAGAAATACGTTAGAAGAGGCATTGAATTAATTAAAATGAAAATGTCATCTTAAATATGAACGTTACAGCTGTGTTCTAAGGCTCCTTTGCCCTATAAAATAAGTAATTTGAAACACTAATCACGAAGCGGCTACTCTATTCACCAAATTTAACACCCTCTGATTTCCACTTATTTCTGTATCCAAATAAATTTAGCTTCTGGCACACAATGAAGTGATTATGGTAACTATTTACAGGTGTCTTGCAGTACTTCCGGGATCGTATTTCCTACATGCAGTATTGATGTAATAGAAGACTACATTCAAAATTCAGTACTTTGTTAATCTAAAATACACGGTAATTTGTTTAAAAAGTACAAAACTTCTGGCTTCGCTTTCTTTGAGTGCAACATTTTCTATCGGATAACATTTGTCCGTGCATAACTTTTTTATCTGCCGGAGAGTCCCAGGTTCATAACAAGCGCAAAAGTTCTAAGAACGATTTTCTAGCGGCTGCTGCAAGGCGAGGGTTTCAAGACGACAGACAAAGAAGTGTGAGCCATCTGGCGGGTAGCGCAGCCAGATGGTTTGTGTTATCGCGTTAAGCCGAGCAGAAGGCAGGGGCCGCCACTGATACCCTCCTCCGGAAATGGAACCTGAAATGACCCGACCTTGGCTGTATTAGTAGCACGTGCAAGGCCGTAAATGTGGCTCAGAGCCGGCTGTCTTCATTATTTGTGTGATGATCCACGCCTTCCCGGGATCTCTAAAGCCCGCGCATCCGACCCCTGCCGAGATTTATAAGCATTTATATTGGTGGAACGACTCAGTCTTCTTTCTGCTCTCCAGACATCATGACGGTCTTAATGGGCCGCTCCGGAATTAATGCTACAACACATTGGTGGAAATGAGACTCAGTGTTCCAGACGGGAGAAGCGAAAAATCTGTTCGTTGGCAGGAGTACATCGCATCTGACATTAAAGCTAACTGTAACATAATGTAAGGCTTGTGCTCAGTTCCATATTTAAAATGTTACTGAAAATACTCTACATTAAAATATACTGCAATCTTTAACGTAACGTAACTACCCACAAAACTGTGATGTTGCCTGTCAGTACAAGGTGTTTAAACGGATGCATCAAACTAAGATTATCGTAATTTTAGTAATCATTAACTCAGTTAATTGAGGCCGTTTTCAGTAGCTTTGTTATATATGTGGAAAAAAATATTTATTAATATTTTAGAGCTCTTTGCAACACCGTTTGTTATTTTTGGGATTATTTTCTTACATCACTTACTTTAGGCTTTGTCGAAACAAGGCGAAGGTAAGAGCCATCGAAACGACGTAGCATTTAATACTATTATACAATGCAATTCACTTGCAATAGGAACTGTACATCAACAAGTAGCTTTTCCAGTTCAGTTTTTGTCTTATTCTGTCAAGGTAGGTTCACCGGATATTTCCATTTTCATCGCTACCCGTGTTTGTACTGTGACTCTAATGATCTCAGCAAGGAGGAACACTCGTTCAATAAGGTGGTAGTTGGAATTACGGTGTTAAACGTAGAGGCGGATATTATTTTCTGGTCGTTTGTTGCATACGTGTAAGAAATATATAAGACACGTTTGATAATAATGATTATATGACAGTGTATTAAACACATTCTAAAACATATATTTTCCGAAGTTCTAACATAAATCAGAAAACACAATTAATGTTATTTTGTTTATGTTAATTGTTGATAGCAAAGTTATTCCTAAGCATGTCTTCTGTAAGAACAATATAATATGAGCTGCATCTTAAAGGCGATATAATATCACCTTTAAAAATTTCTCTTATCTTGTGTGCTACCTGAAAAACACATGTAACATTATAACATTGATGTGATATGTTTTTCTCATATTTTTTTCAGTACCACAATATCTAATTTTGGGCAAGCCAAAATATTTGTTTTTCTGTAACATCAAAATTTCTATTCGGAATATAGCCAATCATGTTCTTCGAATATGATGTGCTATTTGTAAAACTATACTTGACATCCTTTCCTATAGTATATGAATGATTATTGTATTGCGTTATGACAGTACAGAAATATTAGGGAAGATTAGGAGTTTTTACATTTGTCAGAGGAGAAACTGTGATGCTAGCAACGTCTATGGGCGTTGTCATGTCACGTCACAGTACACGGCTTCGGCACGCCAGTGCCAAGAACGATGTACCAACGGAGCTAACGGCACATTGTCACAGACGCCTAGTCCTACATGTCAGCAGCATCGACGACTTGTAAGGCTGTTTATATCAGATTAGCATAGAACTAAAGTTACACATGCTCAGTGAGTTTCATTGAGATTTGAAAAATGAACAATATCGTTAGTTTTGTAAAATTCTCTCTCCTTGGTCTTCTCATTAACTTCAGTCAATGTTACCTGGGCTAGGATCTTACATATTTGATATTGTAGTTAAACCGAGTGTCGTTAGGAATGTTTATTCTGTCAGCTGAAGAGAGAAATAATTTATAAATTTATGTTACTTTTGTTTTGTTTGAGAACTATCTAAATCGTTCAGTAATAACGTCCTCATCACACAGTCAGATTGTAGGACATAAAAAATCGAGACGGTGATAATGTATATAATCTAAATGAAAGTTCCATTAAATCAACAGCAGAATAAATTAACTGCAATAATACTGGCAAACTCAAACTATGTTTTTCAATATTTTCATGACTCATTTTGTGAAAGTGTTTCTGTTTGGTTGCTTGTTGTATCGCTCCTCGGCACTGCATCTGCATTAATTTGGTAATTATTTCTTCATGTAAGGCATTCAGAATTATTTAAAACCGTGAAATTTCATAATCTCTGTTTGTGAAGTTGATGAGATCGCCTATGTAGATAAACGTTCTTTGAAGTAACGCAAGTTCGTGAATTCCATATCGATCATTTCCATTTGTTACAGATTATTCTATTCAATTTTCTTTAGTAATTCACAAACGTAATTACCGTTTTCCTGAGTTATTTTGTAAAGTAATGTTGCTGATACTCTTGCATTTAGCTACGACTGCGGCTTCCCCATAGACAGAAAGCATCATCCGCGAACATCTAGGAATTATATAAACAGTAATTACCCTATAACATTTCCCCGAGAACGCGCGGAAATCTGATGATTTTTCTAGCGACGAATGGTAGACTAGTGCTGGAAGGGGAGCAAGGTAATTAAACAACAATAAGACATATTTTTAAAGAAATCGCGCCTAAAACTGTGCTAAAAATACCTTAAAAATCAAAATACATTGGACGCAGACACCTGATGAAAGGGAATCACATATAGAATATGTAAATAATGAGAATGTTAATGGATTTACATATTAAGAGTGTAAATTGTGTCACATAAACAAATAAGCAAGATGTGGTTAAGGAGACTGAAATTTGTGTACAGATTGTCATTCAATTACTACAAGTACAAAAAGTAGGGCCATTAGTCCGGAACGTTTCGCGAATGGGATATAATAAAGAAAACAAAGTGAAGAGTTACAACGGGGATTTATAAAGAGAAAGCTGACACAGAAGGAAAACAAAAGAAATATTTAATGGATGTCTCTTAAACAGTGTGTTATAGATTGTGAAAGTAAGTTTTTCTCCTGATTTTTAAAACACACAGTTGGGTTGTAGCAGACCGTCGCCAACGAACGTTGCCAAGAACAGGGATCACGGAACAAGTCATCATCTACTAGATATATCAAACCTAACAGAGTAATGTTACGTCAACAGGGGAAAGCCATTAGTCATCATATGGAGAAGTTCTGAGGAGAAATGAAGAAACTGCCGTAAAGCTGTATATTCGTCTTACATTGTATGTGGTCTCCAGCTAACAAATTTATAGTTTAGACAAACAAATCGGACATGTTTGCCTTTGTCTGTGTAAGTTTACTATTGTTTCTAGTGTTATGGCTGATGATAACTTAAACTGCTAAAATTCGTATTTATCTCTATAAACAGCATGCTATAGCTGAAATGGCCCACTGACATTTCGAGTGCGATGGTGAAACTGGTTCAAGACAAGCGGCCTTTATATCCCACCTGGCCGTATTAACTAACTGAGGCCTTCGAGCTCTTCTTTCAGTTGTACTAATTTAATACAGTACGCACCCATCAACCTCTGTCACTGTGAAATCTGACCAAGTAGTCCATCTAGTACGTTCGTTCAACTAATTACGCTTTTAATAGGTAAATATTGTATTTGTTTTATCGTATCGGTCCTACCGAACGAGGTGCCGCAGTGGTAAGTTACTGGACTCGCGTTTCGTAGGACAGCTGTTCAAATCTCGGTCCGTCGATCCATATTTAGATTTTCGGGGTTTCCTTAAATCACTTACGTAAAATTCCGAATGGTCCCTCTGAAAAAAATTCGGCCCACATCTTTCGCAATCCTTTCCCTGCTGGTGCTTGGTCTTTGTCTCTAATGATGACATAGTCAGGGGACGGTAAAACGTATCTTTCTCTTCCTTTTTTCCACATACATCCTACATGAAAGAAATGTCAGTTAACAGTGGTTCTTAGCTTCCAAATTAAATAAAAGTAAATTTCATGCTTCTATGGGCACCTTGAGTTTGAAGTAGCAGCGTAGCTAGGTCCATTTTGGGACCATTCAGTTGGATCAAACATGATTATGGGAGTTTGCTCTAACCGTCTTCCCACCAGACCCAACTGTTGTGAATTCTCCTTTTTAATAATTGTGAGTCTTCCTCACATGAAGTTCTCATAGAATTCGTTTTGGTGGTAGAGCTTCAAAAGCTACCCAAATAGAGACCCTCAGTTTTTCACAAGTTTCTCCACTATTTAAGAAGCCGAGATCCCCCACAAAACTGCATTGCTAACACGCTGCCCAGGCACATCAATATAACCACATGTCAGTAACTTGAATAACCATCTGCTGCTGCGCGATCCGTTGTGAGATGCACGCGAAGAGAGTCAATGACGTTCTGGATGGCAACTGCTAGGATGTGGAGCCCTGCCAACTCTAGTGCCGTGCCCAGCTGCGCTAATCTTCTCGGCTCAGGATCCATGGCGCTAACGGCCCCATCGAGGTGGTCTCACAGATTCTCGACTGAATATACATCCGGGCAGTTTGGTGACCTGTGGTGTACGTTAACCTCATCCTGCTACTCATCGAGTTACGCAGGTACACTGCGAGCTGTATGACACTTTGCATTGTCCTACTGGTAGATGCCATCCTGCCGGGTGAAAGCAAAGTGCTAGCAGGGGTGCACGTGGTCCCCAAGGATAGACACATAGCTGTGTTGATCCATTGTACCTTATAGAATTTCCAGATCGCTCAGAATATGCCATGAAAACATTTCTCTGGCCACAACGCTCCCTCCTCCGATCTGGACCGTTCCGGCGATTGTTGCAGGGTGTAGATGTAGATAACAACTACTTTATTTAAAAAGCCTTAAGAGTTTTCACATTAAAAATTCGGAGCATTACTTTTCGGCACACTGTCGGAGAAGCAGCTCACAGTTAAGCAGAAATGGCATGTGGCACTTTTATTTTCAGTTGTCGTCAGTCAGAGCTAGATAATTATTGGCGATGTTCTGATAGTACTAAGCAATTATTATTTGTGTGTTAGGCAGGATACTGTTCGATTCCAGGTTAGAAATCGCATCCTTTTGAGCTCAAGTTTGGAGGGCAGCTTATCGTAAGTCATCCTACAACCTGTTCAAATGAAATTGTTAGCACTGTGTTAGCACTGGATGTAGTTCCACACGCTATAAGCTTACTACACACACCTAACACAACCTTTAAACAGTAAATTTAGTTCAGAAACAATGAAATCGATGAGTTACTGAAATTCGGGGACATATTTTATGCGTCTTTGAAGAACTATGTTCCATTCTCTCTGTATCGTATTTTTCTCACATGAAATAGTCCGTGAAGTTATGGACTTCCGTCCCGTGTCAGACACATCTATTCGGAAGGCAGTCACGAAACGCTTGTTTATGATTATTTGAGTTCACCTTCCGCGCAGAGGAGAGTCGTCCAAGAAATATGTAGCCCATTAATCGCTAAAACTTGTCATTTACTGCTGTACACTTACATGCATAACATATCAGTTTCTGTTCTGTACCAAAGGTGCCTTCTTCATTACGGTGACTGACAATACACAGACTTTTACGGTACTCATACAGAAAATAAACATGTTACAAGTGAAGAACAGCTTACTTGTTAATGTCCAAATATCTTGGTATTGTGAAGAAGCTGAAACTAAATACGGTTCTGCATGAAATACGCAGAAATTTGCAGTCTGCTCTTTGACGTCGACGATCACGCAATAAAATCTGCTCAGTGAAATTGCATACATCGGCTTCTTGTTTAATGGATGATTGTTTAGTCCAGTAGTCATGAATGTACGATGATTTCTCATACAATTCCAGTTAAGAACTGTTTTCACCAATGTGGAGATTCATTATGAAGACACCTCGCTTTCCCGTAACAGTGACACCAGAAAATATATTTTTATTGCACATTCAAAATATTTTAGCAGCAATACAAACGGTTTTCCATCAGTGATGTGGCTCACGCTTCCAACATATTGCATACGCAGAACAGGTTTTAAACATCGCTGATGCACTCCTGTTTACGAAAACTACAAGACTTCGAAATGTTCCAAAAATAGTAATGTGATACGTATATTGAACAGTAAAAGAAATAATCATTTCATAATCCTAAAAAGGAAAACACTTCCTAATATTCTGCAAAATTACATTTATTTGCTCCCAAACCGGCTTTCGGCTTCTCAGGTCATCTTCAGGTGACAACTGAATGTCGCAAACACAGGTAAACATGATGTGCGACTTACACAGATATTTTTTGTACAGAGGGTACAAATAAAACAAAGTGTTCCCATAAAAAATATTACAATAATTACATTAACAAAAAAGGGCTAACAAAGTTTTTATGTGCAGATACATGTAACAAATTATGAGAAATAAAATAAATCTACAGTCTGAGTTTAGTGTTTGCAACAAAAACTTAATTTAACTAGGGAAAATTGGAAACTGAGCCTGATCATTTATTACTAGGCTGGCATTCTGCGTGACGAGTCTGTTGATTTCTATTATTTATACGATAATATTCTATGAAAAAAATGACTAAAATTTATACATATCTGTACACTTTCCAACAGCAATCCCTCGATAGATTCAAAACCTGGTCAAAAATTCCACATGGTGACAACATTCCAGACCGTCTTGCTAAAAAGTTTAAAATGTCACAACTACAGACCGACATTTAATAATACCAATAGCATATCAAAATTTTTATTCAATAGTAAAGACAAAACGCAGCCCTCGTCACAGGGTGGTGTATATAAACTCACTTGCAAGTGTGTGGAAAAGTGCCTATTTGTCAAGAAGGCAGAGCTGTGGCAATTAGCCTACATTAACATGAGAGAACCTGGAAATTAAGGAAGAAGGATAGGAACTTTTCTGATGACCTTCTAGCAGAAAACCACCCATATGACCACCCATATGACGTAGGAAAAAAAAGACCTGAAAGATGACCCTACTGGAAATCAACAAACACACGATACAGAATACCAGCCTAGAATTAAATGATCAGACCCAGTGTCCGTTTTCCCCGTGTTAAATTAAGTTTTCGTTACAAATATTAGATTCATATTGTAAATTCATGCCAAAACTTTGATTACTTTCGTTTCCACTTAATGGAATTATTAGAATACTTCCCTGTGTAAACACTTGGTCTGTTGAAGGTAAAACGTTCGATTCTCCGTGATATTGCCTGGGAAAATCGTTTGATCATTTGGTATGGTGCTGACAGCCATGCTAACTCTAACAGCGTTCTTATTATTTCAAGACATCGATTGGTCGATTGCTGACTAACCGTATCTACTGCAATCCGTAACATTTCGTGTAGGGCATTAGGAATATCTGATACTCTGTGAAGATAGCTGAGGCTTTTTTTTTTTTTTTGGAGTCAAAGTCTGATGTGATGTGGGGGAACTGTACTATGTTGGCCTCTTCCAGTTGATCTGGCTGTGGCGGCAGTACCCAGCAGAGATAGTAAGAAGTACCCACTGCCACTTCATCTGGTGGCGCCTATTCTTCCTCAGGTATGGAGTTTTACAGATCATGACACTCACTGTTGTATAAATTAACTCGTATGCGTCTATCGTGATAAGCTAATGATGAAATATTGCTTACTACATATGTTGACTGAATCTTATGCGAGGACATTTTTTTTAACAAAAAGATGGAGTGGAAAATACGCGCCAGAATAACATTCACTTGATGATCTCTTTTTCACCGGGATTCAAAGATTCGCATAACGAAGATTTTGTAATATATTTCCTGACGAGGGCATCAGAATTTCCTGTCGAGGGCCTGAGAGGCATTTGACAATGAAGAAAAATTTAACCGCAAGACATTTGGCATACAACAGAGTCCAATACATGCCATTAGAGACATTCTGAATTCGACGTAAGGTAACTGTAAAGTAAGGAAACTGATTACAAACTTCTACAGCAAGAGAATTTTAATGAAATTCTTTTCATTATTGTGAAAATTATTCAACGATTTATGCAAGACACAGTACAAGCAGAGAAACAGCCCTTTGTTGCTGACTCCCTTTATAATTACGCTTCCGCTCGTCGATGATTGATTGTTTGACAACTAGTATAATTTGATAATCGGCTGGATGAATTTTATTAAGTAGAAAGGACTGAGATGACAATATAATTTTATTATATGCATTGCCGAAAGCTATTACTGAGCTATAGTAACAATATCGTGCCAGGAGATTCAACTGAGACTTCAACTTCCATGATTTCTTCAGCCTTCGGCAACATTCCCCATCTGCGAATCGCTGTTCTATATTAATGCGACACGTGGCCGTAAAATTCGGTACGGTATCACATTATCGGTACACAGTATCAAGCAACTGTAAAATTCACTGTTGACGCCGGAGATGCTAAACTGCACGTTATCGCTACTCAGTAGTTTTATTTGTTCTAATATCGATCTGCATGCTACAACGGTGACTTCACAAGACCCGAACATTGAGGAACAGTGTGACACTCCATGTAGGTTACATGGAAATTGTGAAGGCTGCTGACTGAGTACCATACTGCCTTCTCTCGGTAGCGCTTCGAGAGCGTGGCATACCGGAGTGTCTTGTCAAATGGGTGCAGTTGCTATACGTAGAGCCGAAAAGCTATGTTAATGTCGCTGCAAGAACATCCAATGACTTCTGTCTCACAATACGTGTTTATCAACATCCTACCTTGCCACTTCTTGTATTCAATCTCTTGATAGACACTGATTTCTCAGACTTACACCAGTCGTTGCCCCGGACACTTTTCATTGTTCATTCCGTTATATTAGCCGCACAGAGCAATAATAAAGTGTGAAACGATCGGCCAACGACGTGATGCATGTCTTTCAATAAAATAAAAATAGAATACATGATAACTGGTCCGCTACAGCCTATGACTATTTGCGTCCTCAGATTCAACCTTCCGCTAGAGACTAACTTCCTTGATAGAAAACTGATGGCACAAACTGAAAGTTTATAGTGTCGTCATAGATAGTGTCGCGTCCAAGACCGCCGAAATACTGCGTAGTAGGCTGAGCTTTAGCTAAGCGTAATAGAAAAAAAGATGCTGAAAGCAGTAACTGGACTGACAAGAGAGGCTCACGCATCAAATTTTGTCAGTGTGGAACCTTTCGGTATTGCACCGGTACAGAAGGAAACACTAGCAACACTTCTAGAAAGATATGGCAGCCTGATATCCCAGAAAACTAAAAAATGTAAAAATAGACAACAAAAGGAGGTTAACGAAAAGATGTTGAAAAGGTTAACCCAGCGAAACGCAACCACACAACAAAGTGACCTAATCACTGGAAAATTTCACCTCGGAATGGTACAACACTGCGTGAAATGGAGGCGGTAGATCCACAGGATATACCCAGTCATTGGTGGATGACAACTTACAGAAAAGTTGCTTGCTCCCAATTACCACAAGTACTTGATAACCTTGTAGTGTGCTCCTTATACGGTTCAAGAGCTCTGTTAGTAGTCGATCCTTTCCTAAGATTTGATTAGATTAGATTAGATTAGTACTTGTTCCATAGATCATGAATACGACACTTTGTAATGATGTGGAACGTGTCAGGTGCGCAGGTCATGAGATTTCATTAATAACGAAGGACGGGCAGAAAATTGTCGCCCCCCTACGTCCCAGACTCACTCTGAAGAATATAGTATCTAAGACGCTCGTGATCTTTACTGATGAAACTTCATTATGCTAACTATGGCATAAGAATATAATTACAAAGGTAGTGAAAACGTCATTAAAGAAGATGATAATACAGATAACATTTATAGTAATACAGGCTTTACAAAGGAATAGAAATAAGCATATACATGAGTATTCCAGGAATTGTGACGTAAGTAAATAATTGAAAATGAGAATATCCATTAAAATATTAACTTGACACATGAACATTAAAAGAAAACAGAACAGTATAAATAATGTCTAAACATCTTTCCAAAGTAAAGAATATTTTAGATTTGAGTATAACAGTATTCCTCATAATAGTAATTGCAGCTTAGTACTAGAAGAGAAAAATTCAGTTAATCTTATCAGGTAAATACACAGAGACTGGAAGAACACAGATACACAAGGGTATAGATAAACACATAGCGGAATAACACAAAATGAAAGGACAAGGTTTGTTTTCAGTGTAACATTTGGTACTGCAGTAGTTGTGATACTTCATTTCCAATGAAAACTTCGTTTTCTCACAGATCTTTTCTTCTTATTTCAACATTTGTTCCCACAAAGAAAAATCCTATCTAAGCATACTTTCTGTATTTACTTTTACATATTTCTTACCTCATTCTTTATTTTCCATTATCTTACCTCATCATTTGTTTCCAAGAAAATCCTACCTAAACCTGTTGTCCATAAACTCTACTTATCATTTCAATTCCTGTTTCAAAATAACTATTACTCAATATACAATACTCTTTGGCCAAACTTTTTTTATTGCAAACCAAATAATGTGACATCCACTTCAAACACGAATATAAAACGTCATTCCGATCCAGTACTAAGATATATAACCATAAATAATTTTCGATTTCCAAGTCGGATACTTCAAGGCCGTTAGCCTACGCTAACACTTCATACCTCTACCCTCCGTCAATGCTAACTTCTCACATTTAACATCCATCACTGCAGGCTGTTCACCTCCAACTACCCAACAGTACTCACATCACTGCTGGCGACTAACTTCCAACTGCCCAATATTAGTGCCGATTAACTACCAACAACGAGTCCAAACAGCCACAGAGTCTCTTAAAGAGTAAGCACAGTCAGAGATCCAATGCAAAGCGCTACACATCGCTGCCAACACAGGAGCTGCCCACTTACACAGACAGTGGATTTCTTCAACTGTGACAAATTTGCTAAGGCCGCTCGATGAAGGCAGATGTTTTCGTCCATGAAGAGAAAGTGTGGAGTAAATAAATATCTGCAAAGACTCACATGTGATTTTAGAGCCTCATCTATGTTCATCGGAGCTCTGATGAAGGTGTGTGTGCTCCGAGCTTCCACCCATCATGTTGCTGCCCCACTTTAAGAATCCACATCTACCGAGGACGAAAAAAAAAAAAAGAAGGTAAATAAATATTGCCCGTCTACGTTGCAGTCAGTGGCGATACTTTTATTCCAGGGGCAGGTTAGTTTCTGCAAACGATTAACGATCGATATGGTCGCAAATCTTAGGCCAAATGTCGGTCCCGTAGTGGAATGGTTACGCTTGGCCTAACACTACCTTACAACGAACATTTTATATGTTTGCGAATGGAAAGGAAAGTAATTCAAATGACGGTTATGGCATATTCTAAACTGTTAGATCTGTCGGTAATCTCTGACCACTTTAAGGTGTCACTAGTCTCTACCCTCAAAATCGTGTCCAGCCGGTGTCTTTGTGCCATTACACTGTAAAATACACTGACAAATAAAGAGCAAACAGGCTTGAAACGTTATGCGCATAGTGCAAGCCTTTCGGTTATCTTCGAATCACTTCTGTAGTAAAACCACAGAGTACACATTCGTTATAGCAGGATTCCGATTTCCCGAGAGACTCTTGACAGTCCTTTAGGGTGATTAGTTACCGTTCCTCTTTCAGTTTATCTCTTTTTCCAGTGTGCACAACTTTAGCCTTTAATGTACGTGACATAAACTCACTAATACGCTGCGAATAAAAATAATCTTCACGTCTTTGGTCTAAAAGACTACACTTACAGACCGAAGTCCAACCGAATGGTGCGAAACAAAAATCAGTCGACATATGTTGACCCCACTGAACGTCAGTGAGGTGACAAAAGTCATCGGATACCTCCTAATATAGCGTCGGATCGCACCGTGTCCAGCGTAGTGCAGCTACTCGACGTGGCGTGGACTCAACAAGTCGTTGGAAGCCCCTGCAAATACAGTGGGCCATTCTACCTCTACAGCCGTCCGTAATTGGAAAGGTGTTGCCGGTACAGGATTTTCTGCACCATCTGCCCTCTAGAATATGACCCATAAATGTTCGATGGGATTCATGTCAGACGATCTGGGTGGCCGAATCATTCACTCTAATGGTCCAGAATGTTCTTCACGCCAATTGTGAAAAATTGTGGCCCGGTGTCGTGGCGTGTTGTCAGCCATAATTATTTCATCGTTCTTTGTGTGAATGAAGCCCATGAATGGCAGCAAATGGTCTCCAAGTGGCGGAACATTACCATTTCCAGTCAGTGATCGGTTCAGTTAGTCCAGAGGATCCACTACAATCTATGTAAATACAGTGTACACAGTAATGGAGGAATCACCAGCCTGCACAGTGCCTTGATGACGACTTGAATCCGTGGCTTCGTGTGATCTGCACCACGCTCGAACCTTGCCATCAGTTCTAACCTATATAAATTGTTTCTCATCTGACCAGGTCGCGTTTTTCCAGTTGTGTAGGACCAACCGGTACGGTCACGACACAAGGGGAGGCGATGGAGGCGATGTCGTGCTGTTAGCAGAGGACTCGCGTCGGTCGTCTGCTCCCATAACCCATTAATTTCATATTTTGTCGCACTGCTCTAACTGATATGTTCGTCGTACGTCTTACATTGATTTATCCTGTTCTTTCTGGTAGTGTTGCTTCTCTGTTGCCGGCCGTTGTGACCGAGCGGTTCTAGGCGCTTGAGTACGGAACCGCGCTGCTGCTACATTCGCAGGTTCTAAACCTGCCTCGGGCATGGATGTGTGTGATGTCTTTAGGTTAGTTAGGTTTAAAAAGTTCTACGTCTAGGGGACTGATGACCTCAGATGTCAAATCGCATTGTACTTCGAGCCATTTGGACCATTTGAGCTTCTCTGTTGGCACTGACAACTGTACCCAAACGCTGTGGCTCTTGGTGAAGAACGTCTGCCACTGCGTAGCTCGTGGTGAGAGGAATGCCTGTAATTTGGTACTCTTGGAACACTCTTGCACTGTGGATCTCGGGATGGTGAATTCCCTAACGGTTTGCGAAATGGAATGTCTCATGCGTCTAGCTCCCACTACCATTCCGCGTTCAAGTTTGTTGATTCCCGCCATGCGGCCGTAATCACGTCGGAAATCTTTTTACATGAGCAGAAATGTCAGCTCCGCCATTGAAATGCACTTTTATAACTTGTATACCCGATATTACGGCCGTCTGTAATGTGCACTACACTATCCAATACCACCTCAGTGTATAAACAAGCGACTTAACCATAACTTATTAAATTAATGGATAACCGCGACAGGAAAGAAACCAAAGCGTTCACAGCATTAAGGAACTATTTGTCGTGCTGTGTTAGTGCGCAGCTCCATTTTGACTTCGAGATAAGTTACATCAAACTGAAAGGTGTAATCAACCATAAGTCCACTGCAGCTGAGTTGATTAACTTTGATTCATCTGGTCACAACGTAATGGCACCAGTTAAAAAAGGCAGCACAATGGTATACAAGGTGAGTCGCGTAAGACGTAACACCCGAATTATTCCGGAGGCGATTGCACGTATCGGCATACGGTTTTCGGCGAATCATAGCCGACTATGGAAAAGAAGCGTATAGTGAAGTAACGCATGTTGCTATTGTGATTCAAACATCGCTTAAAAGACGCTGGGAAATATTGTACGATTGAAGGTCGAGGCGGTCGGAAGCGGCTGCAGACTGTAAACACGCCTCGCGCGACCCGCAGGCCGAGTTGCCGTGCTCTATGCAGCATGCACGGCCTACGCTACGTAGGTAAATCCTCATCCACCCTCTTTTAAGCAAAGTTGGAATCACAATAGCAACATGCGTTACATCACTATATGGGTCTTTTGCAGAGCGTTCCAATGATGGTAAAATAAGTATAGCGTTCCATTTAAAAAGCATGTACTTACCTCATTACCTCGGTCAATATAAACGTTGTGATTATTGTGCATGTACCAACGTATGTGCCCCATAGTCGGCTATGATTCACCGAAAACCGTATGCCGATACATGCAATCGCCTCCGGAATAAATGGGGTGTTACGTCTTACGCGACTCACCCTGCATATCGCTACAAGCGTTTCCTTAGAATTACGAGCATTGTGGTTTTTGTGAGTAGATGCTGCCTGCTCGCCTGCTTGTAAGATTATACGTAAGGTATAGTCGTAGGATAGTCCAAGTCTACTAATCCGTTTATTGTGAATTCAGGAAAGAATGTACTCATGTGAATCCACTGCTGGTTACACAGCATACCGTGCAGCATAGCGGCGGGCTATAGCACTGTTCGTATTGGTGGACTACGTTTTTCACTGTTCTCTCGCAGACCGAAACGAGGAATATATTGTATTCATTGTATTTATATTTTATTAGAAGCATGTGGTACGATAATGTCGCTTTACGCTACTCACTGAGTCGATCCCAAGCACCTCTAAAAACTGCCAAAGTTGCTCCCCCTTCCCAATCCACCCCCTCCGCATCCCCATTAAAATGCTTCTCTGCAACGTTTTTCTGTGCAGATTTAGCAGATAGATTAATTTTGTAAGTAAGGTTGATAAGAACGAAGTGTTATTGAAAACACTTCTTCACTGAACCGTATTGTTAAAAATTTTGCTAACAATTTATGAAATTATCATTGTAGTAAATCAATTAGAAAATGTGCAAACTTTCAAAAAAACTATAACTGAAAGCAGATATTTGGGTTATAGTTCATTTTACGTTGGATGGCATATGATGTATACGAAACAGTTCATTTTATTTGCCTGTAATATATTATTAATAGTGTACATAGTATTTATTAGAAATGAAAGAAGATAGTGCTATAATTAATAGACCGGAAAATATTTCTTACCACGAATGGTGTTTTATTGTAGTTTTACTTTACTTTTCCTTGGAAGCAGCAAAATTACTGGTTTGCGGGGTGACTTAATTACATCTCTGCCTCAACTTTTCCGCATTCTTTCTCCAGCGCCAAGTCTGGCTCGTCCTCATTCGGCAGAAGTCGGCAAAATACGGAAACTTTAGGTTCACTTGCGCATTTGCTTCAGTATCCGCCCACCGAACTTTGAGATCCTAAAAATGCAACGGCTAAGTGGCAACAGGAGCTCCATTGTTGAACATGAGAAAGATTGTAGGCTGCAGATGTATAAATCAAGAGCCCTGATCCCACATATAATTAATATTTATTAAATTTATTTAATTATGGCAGTGACAGGTAGTAGTCATTTCTTTTCTGACTATTTGGACGAAATGACAACGTAGAAATACACCCAAGTGTGTTTACAGTTGCGGATTGGTGGGAAGTCTGTTTCTCGTAAATGGAAGACAGGAAGACGATGATTACCTGAACTCACGTATCTCTTCCGGGTAACTGTTTTCAAACGCTCTTTCTTTCTTTTTTCACTCAGTTTTTGCTTCCCTTCAATGCCTGTGTCCTTGGCGCTCTCTTGATACGATCCTGGTTATGAATTTGATACCAAAATGCCCTGAGTTGCTCCCAGGTGGTACTGGACGAGCACAGTACGAAAACCAAAAAATGAAATACACTTATTTACGTACATAAACCATTAGCTAATTCAATTATTTCATGTAATAACGTGAACACAGTACATAAGTTTATACTGAATCACAATACAACAAAGAAACTTCGAACAAAACCACTTTTATGTGAAATGCTAATTGCAGAACTACAAATTCGTCTTAATTTTTTTTTAACTCCACACCCACTAAATGACCCTTGCACTGTTACTACATACCCACACACTGTACTTTGCCATCAACGGTGAGCCCTACCAGAATATAACTAATCTGCATGATATTTAATATTAATTACTGGGTATTATCCCGTCTTTCCATCTATTGATGTTACAGACTGATCACGCCTCAGTCTCGCCTTTGGTTCAAACGCCGTCTAGCCATCCAGATTCAGGTGTACTACGATTTTCCAGGATCTCTACAGCTAAATTAGCAGTCGGTTCCTTCATCAGTGAGATGGCTTTCCTCTTTGCTTCCTTTTTGTACCGTCGTTAATGATCTCGATACTTAATCATTTTAAAAATCTTCCCTCACGTTCCATTCTACTCACTTTCAACAGTGACTCAAAATTTAAGGTAAACAGTGCCCCGTACTTCAACGAACAACATACTATACCCTTTGGCCACACGTAATTCTTCAGCTGTTTTCAGAAAACAGCATCGTTCCAGTGGTACACACATAGAGAGATACAGGTATGATAAAATAATGAACCTTGCGCAAAACTCTTCGGGGCTCATGTGAGTGACTGTCACTAACGAGGCCACAAATAGAAGAAAACAGGCCCAAACTGATCTCTCACTCGAGGAAGATGATGGTAGATACTGAGTGCAGTGCTTTTGCCTTGGAAGCTACTTTTTCTCCCAGACTGATAACCCAAACCTTCATTTGGGATCAGAAAGTAAAAAACCAAACTCCGCGATCAGGTCCTGAAGACCAAGCGATACTGACTGGCCGCTATGTCATCCCGTGGCAAGTGCTATCATGCGTTTGTGGTATGGTGAGGTATGGGTTAAGCTCTCCGCTCTCCCTAGCGTTGTGAACTTTCCAGAACTTGGGTCCTCTGTTTCTCATTCCATCAGCTCCTCTGTTGGTATCAGGAGGTAGTCTGCACTGTGCACCCCGTTCCAGTCCTCCCACAAAGGAAAAATCTCTGGCCGTACCGCGAATTAAACCCCAGTCCTCCGCCTGATAGTCAGACTGCTAATTTTTTAGCCTCCGTCCATCTCTGCAGACTATCCCTCCACTCGCCAGATTATACTTCATCAGCTAGCTTCTTTCAGCTTCTCTAAATGTAATTGAAAACTTCTACACTTTGCTAAAACAAAATATTCTTCTAACGTATAAGTTATTATTTGATTTATAAGCGTAACACGCCTATTGAGTTTTGCAAATAAACATCATTCCTCATCTGTTTGAATAAACTCAGCATTATCACCAGAAATAACAAATTTTATCATTCAGCCAATCATGGGAAGCTAACGCTGTTTCACGTGCTCTGTATTCCTGTCAAAGCCGAACCGAATGGTGTTTTTCGTAATCGAGTCCATGGACATAATTAACGAGTACGAAGCATAACTTCCGCTTTACGAAAGTTACACAGTAGTGGATGAAAAAGAAGGAAATGTACTTACAGTGTTGGTGGCGTTATAAGTAACACACTGCACACGTATAATAACACTTGTCACCAGTTACGAGCTGCACGGATCGCTGCATACCTTATCCTAACAGACTGAGCACTCGGCCACTACTGGTTGCGCAGGTGGACACACTCAAAATTGCAGGATTCAAGTGATTATATTCTCAGGTTCTCCAAAGCTGTCAAGGCAATAGCCTGGACGGTTCCTGCTGAAAATACTTGGTAGATTTCCTTGCCCAATCCGAGATTGTACTCTGCCTTTAATGACTAGTCTAGGGGAAGGTAATCTCTTAACTTTCCTGTTTCCTTCCGTGAAATAATGACGTCTGGAAGTGCTAAAACCGCCGGGTGAAACGCGTATAAATTTAAGGGTTTTGTTGTCTGTCATGAGCACGTAAAGTTTCATTCTTTCACGACAGTGCGAAGCCAAAAGTGACAAGACTAGCAGACACATACTGAACAGGTTACCGTAAGAGGTACTTCCGCATCTGTTGTCTACCGAATGTTGCGGTAATAACTTTGAATTCTACTAAATACGCGTTAATACACGAACAGTTTGCTAGGTGGAACTTATGTAATCGTGTGATGTATATTCTGATAAAGAGAAGGTCATTTCAAATGAAAACGAATACAAGGATATTTTCTTCAAGATTGTGACAGACTCTCCTTCAATAATTTTCCGAATGATCTAATGTCTATCACATCTAATGACCATAATATCAACGGTATGTTTAGCTCTAACCTGACTTCCTACACTATTCAATAGATACCATTTCTTAAACGGTTTCGTATCAGATCTGCTGCTTCATGAGAAATTTGTGACACTAAGTTCAACCAAAACTAACCCCACTGGCATACACAGCTAATGTACATAACCTATCAGCTGAGGTAAAAGTAACTGTATAATGCACCTGATGTTGGCAGCATGCTGCCGAAATGCATTGTGCTCATGAAATATTAGTAAAATGTGACTGCAGCAGTATAAATTATTCCACATAATCTTATAATACAGTCGCAGACCTCAAACAACGTCCATATAACATGGATAAATTTAAAAAAAACTATAGTGTTCATTCTGCTTCTGACACATCTCACGTATAATTTATTTTGTTGTCAAAAACGCTTGTGATTTTCATACATTTATCGACTATTTTCATTGGGAGGGGACGACAATAATTATCATACAGTTTCTTCATAATATTTTCTTATGTTTTCCTGAACCCCAGTACAGGGTTGAGAGGAAATGATCATTATCTAAGAATACATAACAACTAGATAGATGTTACTAACATTTTCATGAATCAAAATCTGTCCATAATCAGCGGAATGTTGATTGACACATGAAGTATCAAACAACGCCATATTTGGAATTGGTAAAATAAATCTTTGTAGAAAGGTGCAAGGAGAACCAAATTTCTCGCGATCATCGTCCACATCTGTTCACAGTACTTTGTAATTTCTCTTGCTGCGACTACTCAAACTGTTCTACCCACCCACGATACGATTGTCCTCAACCTCTCGTTCCTTGGCTTGACAGTTGACCAGTTTATGTCAAAGCCTGTTGTCTGGCATTCTAAGAACATGCTGGTGCAATCTAAACTGGTCCGTTCGGATCACATACACTATTTCCTCTACATGCAAATGTACCCTCGTATTTTGTATTGTCAAAGTTACTCCATTTATTGAGCATAAAAATTTCACGTGTGCTCTGTTTAAACTTCATCTATCATGTTGGTGAAAAGAGCAATATTTCCTTTCAAATAGAAAAGCTAGTTTTTACGGAAAGGAGAATGTTTTACCTGGAATATGGTGCAACTAGGCATGTTTTTTGGTCGGTATTTCAGTCTAGTGCCATATCTTAGAACCACGTGAACGAACGTGCACTAGAGACCACCATAAGCAGTTTCCCGTATTTTCTACTGTTTTGTTGTTGTGTGACGTGAGATTGTGTGTTTTGCAGTGTTTATAAATATTTCGAAGTTGCATATTGAAGTCCTGTATAATTTATTAAAGCTATTTTGAATTTATTGTTAATTCTTCAGCTACAGAGTTTTATTGCGAGGAATTTTTTTAATATTTTTAAAACTGGCGGCAGAAATTGTGGACGGTTAAGCCACACTTCGTCAGTCGTACCTCATCTCGTACCTGGAAATGGAAGGTCCCTTTATGTTCGCTTTTTATTGATTCCACAGTTTCTAGTAATGATTATCTGTGACTCATCATAGCTGCTGGTTTTTACAATGCCGAGCGTGACAAGAAAAGCTGTGGCGTGTGTAGCTTCTGTGTATATTTTTCGTTTATTTTTTCTACTTGTTACATTGTTCATGGGAAATTATGCCGATTCCTTGATTCGGATGCGATTTCAGTAATGTATTGCACTTGAGATGGAAGCCAGACTTTACAAAATAGTGCCGAAATAGAGTCCCCAATCTTTCCTCTGTCGCTTCCTCGTACAGCTCTTATCGAGAAGTAGATAGGAATCCATCCCACACCTTCACGCTCTGATTCCAAGCACAGCATAAATGTGGCAGCAGTATACATGCATGTCATCCCTTGCCCTTGACCTCAAGAATGCAGCCTTCCGTTATTGCACGTCGGAGTCAAAGAAAATCCATCATGTCTTGTTAATTCTGCATTCAGGTTTACGTGTCAAAGCTAGCTGAGTACACTTTGTGATACACGGCCACGTTGATGTCTACGTTTATACTTTATCTATGGGCCACAATTAATCTGTCGATAAGAGATAATACCATTTTCAATGCTAGAAGACAAGGGAATATAGCTACATTTCAGGGTCGAAAAGATGGTCTGTCCACGAATTACGATCCTGTCAGTTCTATACTCTATTAGCACGTAACAAAGCACAACATGCAGCCATAGAGCTGCGAATTATGTAGTCCATCTGGCATGGCTGGAAAATAACATTACAAGCTCGAAAGACGAGGATTGCCTTAGTTCAGTCCTAGGCTGTTAAAAGTCGTTTCTACACGTCAATACGAGAGTGATTTTGGGAGATGTCCCATGTTCATCTGATCGTACAGTGGCCGTTAATAACCAGAAAAGAAAAATGTGGAAAGCGTGAAAATAAAACGGTACCCATTAATGTGATCTGATGTGAACTTTTGCATCCATATAAGGTGTTGGGGACGACATTAAGTTGAGTAATAATTTTTTAAGCGTTTAATAGATTTATTCACTTCTAAGTATACAACAATGTTCAATTGCTCTTACTTTTTTTCTAGTTGAGCTTTCCAATATTCGGTTTCAGCCTATATTATGCGAATATGAATAACTGTTTATTGTGAAACTTTTCTAATTTTAATTCATAGATCGTTGGATACTCTGAATTTAATCTCATGAGTTTGTGATTTCTGATCACTGAATCAAAAAGGTGCCATCCGTATTAATATTAATAACACAAAAAGATGCACATATTATGTAATACTGAAACCAATCAACCTTAAAAATACTAAATAGAACTCTATATGTCATTTGAGATGCAAAAGGTTTTTTGTACTTCTCATCTAATTTTTGAGCCAAGGCTCATTTCCCAACTCGTCGAATCAGTTATATCAACACCGGAAATCTTGGTATCTTGCGCGTCTTTAATGTCTCAATAATTTTCCCCGCCTCCAAATGGAAACTATTGTTAGCTGTCAACAGCTTCTACTTTAAAAGTCTTTAAATTGTAACTAGTTTCTGATTCTACCTTTTCCATATTTGTTTTTCCTTACTGACAAACGAAATGTAGTTGAGTAATAATGTAACACTTAGACTCTCGAACATAGTATTGACAGATTTTTCTAGATTGCAACACTTTTAAATCTGAATAAAATATTTGTTTCTAGGTACATGGCCATGTTGTATCTTGGAACACTTTTTCATGTTTGGAAAATCATTACTTTTCAGGAGTAATTTTTTAATTGCAGAAAACGCTGCAGCAGTCAAAATGTGACTGCTCACATTTCAAAATGGAAAACACATTAAACTTCTATTACAGCGCTGATTAGAGGCAAAAATCTGAAAAGTGTTCAAAGGTGCAGAATTCTCCCCTACACTATCATGAAATATGCTTTCTATCTCCTCTCTCATTCCCTACTAAAATTTCTTCTCAGTACTCAATTTAAGTTTTAATGTTTTATTCATATCTATCTGGGCATCCGCAGAGTACTATGCTAGCAGCACAATGCGTCTGTTAATCCGTATAGCTGGCGTACTTGTCGCTATCTGCTCGTGGACTAACGTCGACCGAGTCCATGGCTAATGTGTATAGTTTCTATAAATTTTTCTGTTGTCTAATCTAATATTGAAGAACGTGATTGAAACAAGCTTATTATTTTACTTACTAAATTATTTGGAACTAGATATGTTACTAGTATTTACGCGATTATTCAATTTTGTAATGATTCTGTTGTTAGGGATGCAGAAGTTAATCAGTCTACTTGAAGTGTGCTAGCATTCAATGAGATACACTTGTAAGTCGGTTCCTTTAAATCTTTTCAGGTTTGTAATATCGTAGTTGAATCCTCGGTATTCTGTTTGCAACTTCTGCGTCAACTCTACCCGAAATCCTAGCAAAATAAAAGATCCTTCTTAGGGAACTGCTTCGAACAAAAGTAGTTCACATATACCATCTCTGATGAGCCAAAGGTAAGTAATAATTTGTAGCTAAAGAAACTTCAAGAGGTTGTGTTGCACGAAGCAGAGAATGAATATCCTTTAATCTGCGTATGGTGGGAGATTTACTAGCAGTTTCAAGTGCTATTTAATGTAAATCCGTGGCTTGCTATCAAAGTCATTTATGAACTTTTTCGGCTTGATATAACAATAATCTAACGAGCATTGGAATGGGTAAAGGGGAACGATTCAGTAAGCTGAAACATGAAGTAAAACAATTAAATTTATTGGAAATAAAGGAAACCATCGTAAGGATAGTGATGGACGTACTGATTTAACACTCTCACTCGAGGCGAAGTCAACAATGTACTAAAATAACGCAGGCAGCTGAAGCATTAACATAAGTTATGAAAACAATATACGTGTACTATATTTAGGAATGTGGTAGCCCGCAGCATTTGACAGTTAAGAGATGAAATTGCACAGATAATTGAGAAGAGTAAAGCGATAAGTGAAAAAAAAAATCGTTCAAATCGCTATGAGCACAATGGGACTTAAAATCTGAGGTCATCAGGCCCTTAGAACTAAGAACTACTTAAACCTAACTAACCTAAGGACAACACACACGTCGATGCCCGAGGCAGGATTCGAACCTACAACCGTAGCGGTCGCGCGGTTCACGGATTAAGCGCCTAGAACCGCTCGGCCAGGCTATGTATGCATGAAAAAGACTAGAAACGGAGAAAGGTACCTTTAAATTCCGTCGTTCTGTATCCATCATTTAACTATCTAGTGATAAAGCACGCTTTAAGGGGACCCGGAACGTCCTATACCTCCAATCTTAAATGTAAGGAAAATTTTCTTATGGACTATAAACACCAGAATGATGAAAATTTTACAGTATGATATTACATATATTTAATACCATGTACCATATGGATTTTAATTTATTGGTGTTTTTTGGGAAAATATTAATTATTTTGTTACTGAAAATAATTGACACATTTTTTGGCATAGTATCTTTGAAATAAAATCTGTTATCAATTATGTATCACAAAAAGGCTATGATACAAGGTGTATAATGGCACTGTTTACATTCCTTGAAGATTTTAAGTCTTTATCTCTAATAGTTTAGCATAAAATGTTCCTTATATGGCAAAAAAGTGAACGTGTGGAAAACGAGTTTTAAAGTTTCACTAACGTTTTAATAGAGTTCATCACCATAAGAGGGGTTTTCACTGTCACTAGACATCTCCCCATCTTGCCTTCTTTTCACACCTTTCATTCTTTGTCTGGCTTGCCTCTCACACTCTTTTTCTTTCCTTTCAGCATCCCGTTTCCTCTCATTGTCTATCGACATCATTGCACACACCATGTACTTTCCGGGCATCACATCCAACTTCTGCAGCACATTGCACTTTATAATGTTACCTTTGTTGTACGTATCAATGGCATCATATACTCCAAAATGAAGAGTATAAATTTTCACAAACACATTTTTTTGGGATTCTGGTCCAAATTACATTATTCACAGTCTCATTTTGATTTTGTGTACGTCCATGGAGACATTTCTTCAAAAGTTCAGTTGCAGAAAGATCTCTGAAAATTGGTTTTATAGCCTTCATGACAGTTTCTGGTAGACCGTGATGATGCTTGTATACACGTTCAGATCGCTGATATTTGTTGTACTTGCACCAGGAATTGGGTCCCTGTGGGCATAGTCCATGTAGTGGTTCCTCGTCAGCCGATAAGGTGTGGTAGTAAAGTGTCATTACACCCTTTTCCATTTCATCAACACTGTGAGTATTTTGTCTTATTGCCAGTCCATAGTCTCTCTGCAATCTGTCGATTATCTCGTATGTCAATCTTTTGGTCCACCCAAAGGTTTTCCATCACTGAGTACTTGGCCTTTCATTGTGGTCTTTAGTCGACCCAGCCTTGTTCCCATACGTTTCTGAACGTGACCTATGCAATCCTGTTTAGTAATGGCAACATCATTTCCATAAGGTTTCAGCTCAGATACAGCAGCAAAAGACTTCGAATCACCATCACCCAGAAACTGTAGGTATCTGACCTTGCACCACAGAAGAGAGCGACTGAAAATGTGTATCACACCGGAAGTTTCCATGGCCCCACTAGACCCACTGCAATTCCTTCGACAGTTTTCTGCATGCTCATCCTTCACTCTTTTAGGACACCTACAGTGCTTGGATTTAATTACAACATCTATAACTTTTGCAGTATCAGCACTTGATGCCGTTATTACCCCATTATGTGAAGTGTGCCTGCGCTTCTGCCACGTACCATCTAGTGCGACAGTCAGGTCCCGAGGATTCTGAACATCTGGAATTTCTTCATTCACCGCCACAGCCTCCTCCACTGCTTCTTTCATGGATTCTTGGGCAATATCTTCAACACCGGATATATTTTGAGAATTTCGTTGGTGGTGGTGGTAGTTTCATTACACCACAAAACATTTGACGAGCAGAGTATCCCTTACCGATTGACCTTAGAGCGTAAACTCATCTAATATTTACACCATAGTACTTGCTTTTCTCACTATCTGGTTCACCTTGGCCTATTTCGACATATTCCGAGTTCCAAAATGAAACACTGTAATGACAACTAGTACAATGGAGACAGATTTCTGCTGCAAGTCCTATGTGTCGCTTGACATTTACTGACATACTCAATTTGCAACATTCCTTACACAGTGCTGAACTCTCAATCACCTTTGAGAGCAATGAAATGTTAATTATTTCGTTCACATTATCCTCACTACACTTCTCCAATAAACTGCAGTATTTTTCAGTTGATCCATGCAACTTCTTGCTTGTGCTAGAGACAGGAGTAGATTTCACTTCATGAATAACCTCGCTATTTTCAAAATCTTTTCCCAAGGTCGGAGAAATTGTCACAGTTCTACTAGTGTACCTCGGAGGAGGCTTCTTCCTCTTGTTAACTGTGTTACTAAATCGAGGCACATCTGATAAGTTCCAGTTACCCAAAAGAAATACAACACAAATCAAGCAACAACCACCAAATGCTCAATGTAAGCAACAGTATCCAAAGATTACAATACGCAGACAAAACAATTGCCTATCTAATCGTATTGCCAACATAATATAAAGTCGTTGGAAAGACCGGAAGTTTTGAAAAACGATGTTTTCAATGAGCATGTATCCATGGAAATTCAATGTCGTGACATGCCCTCTAAAGCACATTACTGAAAATAATGTTTTCAATACTTGGAGTTGAGCTACAGGTAAGATTAATATGTAATTTTAAAGAGGAAGATCTGTAGTATTTTATTTCACAATAAACTGAAAACCCAAAATTTCATCATTTTTAGGTTCCGGGTTCCCTTAAAGTGCTAAATATCCTGTAACGTCTACTCACGAGAAAAGTGACAGACTGAGGTTAGAAGAAACCGAACTACTTTCATATTCGTGTTCATTTCAACCAAGTAAGCTGAACTAACGAGTTGTAAACCCGTAATACACAAGCTGCAGAAACGTGCATATCAGACTCTGAACAACACTTCTTAGTAAAAAGGAGAAAATAAGTGAAATTAGTATCACATATGTAAAGGCAGGAGTCAGAAAAATATAGGCCTTGTCGAATTTAATTCAGATTGCTATCCTACTGCCCAATCAATTTAAATTTAATTCCAAAGAACTTTGGAAACATCAGAGACGGAATGATAGCCGCTGAAGCAACGAAAATGTCTTAGTCATTCAAGCACATCCAATTATTTCTATTAATGGCGGGCTCTTACTTTCACTTGTCTGAACACGTATCCGGAGCTGTTGCCATGCAGCTGCGAACATTCGCGCATCACCACTGGAGACGTATGAAAAATTCAGTATTCACAAGGCCCTGGAAGAAATCACGTGTAGTCTTCTCCTAAGTAAGGTACGAAAATCCAGTCGGGACTCACCTTGAAGATGAAGATTTTGAAATTTCTAGGCCATGTTATATAATTAAGCACTGTCATGTCTACATTAAATGTACAAGTTAGTTACCATGCAATTTCCTCACTCTCCTTATTAACTTTATCACGAATCGTAACTCACCACTAAACGTTGTCATCTTGAATCAACGATGGAGGCTTGGTCGTGAGAAATACCAAACTGTGAGGCAGATACAGAAGTTAAAGAACGGGGAAGTATGGATGAACCTTGAGAAGATGTGAATTCGTCTCCTAGCAGTAAATGAACAAACTAAAACATTTATTGTAATGAGGGTAGTATTAAAATAGAACATGTACAACGTGAGCAACAAATCAAAGAAATTTGCTCAAGTAATGTATAATGTAGGATGCATACTCATATTCTTTGTGATAAGGTAGATGGTTGTTAGACATAGAATTCTGAATGCAATAGTACACATTTTAAGATGTCTGTTGATTATCTGAAGAGTACTTTTTTAGGTTAACATTTAACTCAGATTAATTAAAACAATGTAGTTTCTGCTTGACAGACTTCAAGGTATAAGAGTCTCATTATGCGTAGGATGCTGGTGATGTTACTAAGCTCTCAACGGAAAAATTAAGAAAAAAGGAAGTTTAGCGAAGTAGAGTTGCTGAGGTAGCATGCATATTGTGAGGAGACTATACATATTCCGTAAAACTACGGAGGGCCTCCAATCCTTCTTAATCTTTTTCATATCATTCCCGTATACTTTTCTAGATGTTTGATAAGGAAAGTAAAGACAGTAATCTTCGATGGCATTAAATTAAGATGTAAGCATTACTTGTGAGAAAGGAAAAGGAAGGAACAGTAGAACACGCTGAAAAGAGCTACAACTGACACTAAACCAATTACTTTAAAACTAAAATTACGTATGACATAAAACGAGTGAATTGGGAGACTGTTCTCCAAACAGAGAAATTTTCGCGAAAGAAAAATTTATGAAATATATATATGAACTGAATCCTACAGATAATCACTATAAGTTATCAAAAAATACAGCAGATACTTTTAGTTTAAGTATACTAGGTAATGAATGCTACAACAAAAACTCTGACCTGACGGTCTGTGAAACAATGACGATGAATTATCAGACTGCCTCGAGAATTTAAAAAAATTAGAACCGGAGAACGAAAGAGCTCGTATGAGTTAATACTATAGCGTAAGTGTTTATTTTTGAGGGAAACGCATTTTATATTTGCTTTTGTTAGCCTCCGCGCTTATGAAACGGCATTTGCAGTTTAACACGAGGGAAACGAGGATTATCTGGAAAACGCGTGGGACTCGGTGGCGAGAGGTGAAACTACAGTAAACAACCGTGACGTCACCCTTTGTATACCCCTCCCTCCCTTCCCAGCCACCTGTGTGTTTCCTTATAATTAGCCTGTGGCTGGTCGGCCTTTGTTAGCCAGTTGATATTCTGTATTGCAAACAAATACACAGGCCGGTGGCACAGATATTTGCTCAGTGTCGTCCACAAATTAGCCAGCCGGTAGCGTGTTAGGGGATCGTCCGCTTGGTCAGGGAATAATCAATTACATAATCAAGCAATTAATCAGAACACAAACATCGGGGTGCACTTGGCTTTGATATGCCGTGTTCTGCGATGCCATACAATCTGAAGTCCCGCCGCAGTACTGAACAGCCCTGCCTGGAATCAGCACATTAATACCCTCCCCACCCAACTCGCAAGTACTGAGTCACGCCTGAAAGTAGATAGAACCTGCCCTTCATTAGCACAATGTCGTCAAAAATTTAGATGACACACTTTCACAGATCTATAAAACTTTATTTTTTTGTATCAAAAGCGTGTTCTTTAAAAAATGAAAGTATAAAGCTGAAGTCTTCGTTTCTTATGATTTTAGAGCGGACGATTTTTTACACTATAAAAGCATTGTTAACGTCCTGAAGATTGATTCGCAATTCGATACAAACATGAAATTTTTAGAAATATGTACCAGCAATGTGTAACATTTCTTTCATGCTATCGGCGAGTTAGCTTTTATATAAAAATGTATAGCTTTTGAATGCATCGAAAGCAGCAAAGTGAAATTCGGTTCATCTTTTGTGTCTACAAAACATCCGTAGCCAAAGATAACAAAGCTTCTGTGAGAGGATCCTAAATTTGAACCACAATATCAGAGTCTCTGTAGAATTTCGAAATAGTACAGAAGTCTTGGCAAACGTTGAGGGGTTTAGCTCAGTTATTAAACCCGTTAGGAAAGCATATCTGCTATAGTATTTTACACCAAAGAAAGATATCTACGTTAACGACACGGTTCAGCATACAGTTTCAGCTTGTCACAAATGTAGACGTTAGCAACAGCTTGTTGGGGTTGTTGTTATCCTGAGAAACATACAGTGCGAAATGTTGAACGCGATGGAACGAATCTTGTCAGTTCATAGTTCCGCTCACCTATGCCTTCATTATTCCCATTACTCACAGGCCAGTAGTATAAATTAAACGAAAAATAAGATACAATGAAGTAGTCAGTAAATATCGTCCTATGGAAACGGAATTTTGCTACCTGCATTCAGTATGGTTACGAAAGTTAATAAATCAGTGAATAAGGTTAGGAGGGTGTATCTCCTAGTTGGAGTCGATAAGCAGTTATTAGAATCTCTTAAATAGTGAACTGGCGTCACTTACTTGCAGTGAGATGGATGTGGAGGAACTATGGGTAAATTTTAAGCAGTTTGTAAATCGTGGTCTATTAAGTTATGTGCCTAGTAAGTACGTAAAGGGTGGAAAAGACTCACGATGGTTTAATAACGAAATTCGGTGGATGCTGAGGAACCAGAGGCTGTTGCATTCTAGGTTCAAAAGGGGAAACACAAATGATGACAAGGGAACGTTAGCAGAGATTCGCGCTTCTGTGAATTGATCTATGCGCGAAGGATACAACAACAACCACCGTTACACCTTAGGAAAAGATCTGGCAGAGAACCCGAGAAAATTCTGGTCTTACGTAAAATCGGTGAGCGGTTCTAAGGCTTCCTTTCACTCTCTTGTTGTCCAGTATGGTGTGGCAGTCGAAGATAGCAAAACGAAAACCGAAGTTAGCTTGCATTTATCGTGAATCTCTCTCCCAGCACAAAGTTCAAAGCGACTGGAGAAAAGCGCAGGTGACTCCAGTATATAAGAAGGGTAAAAGAACGGATCCGCGAAATTACAAACCAGTATCCCCAACTTCTGTTTGCTGCAGAATCCTTGAACATTGCCGGCCGGTGTGGCCGTGCGGTTCTAGGCGCTTCAGTCTGGAATCGCATGAGGGCTACGGTCGCAGGTTCGAATCCTGCCTCGGGCATGGATGTGTGTGATGTCCTTAGATTAGTTAGGTTTAAGTTGTTCTAAGTTCTAGGGGACTGATGACCACAGATGTTAAGTCCCATAGTGTTCAAAGCCATTTGAACCATTTTTTAATCCTTGAACATTTTCTCAGCTCGAATATAATAAACCTACTTGAGACTGAGAAATTTACGTCCACGAATCGGCATGGTTTCACATAACATCGCTCGTGCGAAACTCAACTTGCCCTTTTCTCACACTGTACTGAGAACTACGCATGAAGGCAACAGACCGATCTCTTATATCTAGATTTCCAGAAAGGATTTGACACCGTTCTCCGCTGCATGCAAAGAAGAAAAGTGTTTTACGCTTCTCGCAGTCGCGCATCAACACAAACTGAGCTCATAACCAACGGGAGCATCACTTATAAAAAAAAATTGGCATCTTTTTGTCTTGTTTTTTAAAGAGCGCTTCTTCATACCACCGATGCAGACAGAACCGCATGTACATTGCAGTACTGAACACAGCACTGAACAGATACGATTTCCTTCCTTGGAAAACTCACAGACATTTAAATATTGACTTATAGGACGACAAACTATCAGATATATGACGATGACATCTCACATCACCAAGTGATGGACAGTTTCGCACAGGAACGAAAGGCAGAAATTTGTGCTCACAACAATACCCCACAACAGAATATTTGGTGGTTCAACGTGAGAAACTGATGAAGGTTCTCAACTTGAGTCCCTTTGGTATGAGGAGGATTTCTAGAAGAAAATAACAACAAAAACAACTCACAAATGTAACGAAGTTCGGGTTATTGTGAGACATATTGTGCAACACCGAGTCACCAAATTCCTCAAGAAAGCGTAAGGAAAGCTTTTGGGCTCTACCCTAGCGTAAACTTAACTTTAACAAAGTTATATGAATTTACTCAGAAGCAGTAAGTTTCTGGGGTATGGAAGCCTTACAGTGTCTTCTATTTCGCATTGTTTCCGATTTTTGTAACACGTAGTGCAAAATGTGTCAACGATCTTGCCGCAGTGGTAACACCGGTTCCCGTCAGTTTACCGAAGTCAAGGTCACTCGGGCTTGGCTAACACTTGGATGGGTCACTGCCCGAGTCTGCCGAGCGCTATTGGCAAGTGGGGTACCCTCATCCCTTGTGAGGAAAATTAAGGAGCTACTGGATTGAGAAGAAGCGGCTCCCGTCACGAAAACCGACGAAGGCCAGAAGAGTTGTGCGCCTCCTTATCCGCATCCGGTGAGGATGACACGGCGATCAGTGTGTGCCGTTGGGCCTTTAGAGGCTTGTTTAGACAGAGTTTAGTGCACAATGTAATGTAACATAGTTCATTAAAATTGAAATTTATATTAAATTATCCAATTTGTCTTATGTTGCGTTGGGCCTACAGCATGATATACGTTATTATAAGATATAATGAACATGAAACCCCCGAAACTAGCTGGGGTAATATATTTAATATTTTACACTACAGGCCTGATTTTCCTTAATTACCATTGTCAAGTGACCTGAGAAAATAACACTGTTGAAAATAGGTATATGTAAATCGTGGCTGTTTTATGTTTATTTTTGCATTGATACTTACGTCTGGTTGAAGCTGACGACCATATGGCATCTGTTTTCATATCAATTCGTGGTAAGCATAACTTTTTTGTAGTTACAAAACACATGAGAGGCACCCACATGCCTTGCTCATACTGTGGCATCAAGCAGTCAGGCCAGCAAGATGAGTGGTCTGCCAAGCGAGTGGAATCATTCTTATTTATCGAGTAACATGAACTCTAGTACTCACAATTAGTTACAAGTTATTCTCCTGTTTGAATATTACGCAACGGGTACGGAAACGCTCATCTGACTATTAGTAATTTACACAATTCTGACTGTTCACTACGCACTGGCAATACCACATTTTCTTTCTTATTTAATGGCTTTGATCAACACGTGGCCATCGCACTGAATATGAATGGCACACACATTATAAATTTTGGGTATCGTGACAACATATTAATCGAAGGAAAAGGCCACCAATCTTTTTCTTTTCACTATCTTATTTATTCCGATAAATTCTATAACCTAAACACACAAATTCTATAACCTACAACAATAACACACGAGAAATTCCGCCCAGTGGGCATGGCTTTACATTGGTGATTCTCTATCTTATGGTCTCATAATTATGTAACGCTACAGTGCACTTTCTGGATCGGATGGTGGATCTTTTATTATATCTCACACTTCGACTCTCACACCCATCATTACGAAAATTTCCTCCAGACCGAGCGGTACAAAAAGGAACATGCATAACCCACTGCCTCTGAAACTATCTTGTTACTCTCCCATGCCAACCACACATACTGAAATTTCATGAACTACATCACACTGGCAACATACAATACAAAGAATAGTCACAACGTTATTATCTCATCACTTTCAGCTTTCCCATTGCAATTCGTATTTATCCCAGTTTCACACAACACTGCCCCACTTCGTAATTTTTCTTTCCTACTATGAACTCTGGAGGACATAGGCACGTCTTCCTTTCCAATGCAAGCCAAGTGGCGTTGCTGGATAGACGGCTGACTCACTTTGCTTCTCTCTCAGAGTATTATAGTTTGAATCAAGCGTCACACTGAAACATAACACGCAAAGTAATATTAAGAACATATTCATCACACACGCGAGTCCTCAACTGATACCATGGACGAGTACTTATCTTTATCCTTTGTCTCATACACAGATTGAGACTCACACCGTACTCACCACGTGGAAGTACTCGTGTCTAATTTCAAGTCCTGCACACGCCATTTCTTAAATATTTCCAACTTATAATACACACGCTAGTAATTCAGCTTAACTTAAGCGCTAGGAAGTATTTCAACTTATTGCTACACGTGGTTTCATTGTGACCGTTGGTCACTTCCGAAGATTACTACGATCCCCTTAATATTACCTGCCTGACATTTAATTCTCCCCACAAAAGTTCCTGAAATAGAGAAATTATTATTCCAAAATACTCTTAAGTGTTTCACATGCATACCATGTCTCCACTCTTTTGTCTTTGCGGAGCACACTTAAGACTGGTCTTACCAACACAAGATCCAGCGGCAGAGTGCTGAAACATGGCCGTTCTTCACGTCATCTCGCACCTCCGTCGAGGTGGAGGAAGTCCATGCTACCCATTGGTCAGCCACATTTCAGGTGCTCAAAGCTCCGGTAAATTTCATCTCTTTGATTCCACCAAAGGTGACCAAAATATCATCTCAAAGAAGATCATATGGTCACATTCACTATCTGCGGTTAGCAGACGACTATACATTCATTCATTTCACAGATCTCACCAAACTGGATGTAGGGATTTATTTTGTGGTAGTGCACATGTGATCAATTAAATAAATAAATTTTCATTCTTTCCCACACTGGTATCCGGCTTCGCTGTATTAATTGAAATTGAGTTATTATTAAAAAAAATATGTTGTACTGACAAGAATAACGAAGAATGTTGTACCTATTTTCAGAGTCGGGCGGTACTGTACCCTTTCACACAAAACTACGTTTTTGTTGATATTTTGTCGGTTCAATAGTTTGACAGTTCTTTACTACGATGTTATGTATTTGTACAGTATATACAGCTTACGAGGTGTGATATTACGTATGATTACTTTATTTTACTTTGAAATTTATCTATGGTCTTTGTATGTTTTGGTTTCCATATGACTATCAATTATCGTATTCTAATATTTCAAAAAACTTATACACATAGTACACTCCTGGAAATTGAAATAAGAACACCGTGAATTCATTGTCCCAGGAAGGGGAAACTTTATTGACACATTCCTGGGGTCAGATACATCACATGATCACACTGACAGAACCATAGGCACATAGACACAGGCAACAGAGCATGCACAATGTCGGCACTAGTACAGTGTATATCCACCTTTCGCAGCAATGCAGGCTGCTATTCTCCCATGGAGACGATCGTAGAGATGCTGGATGTAGTCCTGTGGAACGGCTTGCCATGCCATTTCCACCTGGCGCCTCAGTTGGACCAGCGTTCGTGCTGGACGTGCAGACTGCGTGAGACGACGCTTCATCCAGTCCCAAACATGCTCAATGGGGGACAGATCCGGAGATGTTGCTGGCCAGGGTAGTTGACTTACACCTTCTAGAGCACGTTGGGTGGCACGGGATACATGCGGACGTGCATTGTCCTGTTGGAACAGCAAGTTCCCTTGCCGGTCTAGGAATGGTAGAACGATGGGTTCGATGACGGTTTGGATGTACCGTGCACTATTCAGTCTCCCCTCGACGATCACCAGTGGTGTACGGCCAGTGTAGGAGATCGCTCCCCACACCATGATGCCGGGTGTTGGCCCTGTGTGCCTCGGTCGTATGCAGTCCTGATTGTGGCGCTCACCTGCACGGCGCCAAACACGCATACGACCATCATTGGCACCAAGGCAGAAGCGACTCTCATCGCTGAAGACGACACGTCTCCATTCGTCCCTCGATTCACGCCTGTCGCGACACCACTGGAGGCGGGCTGCACGATGTTGGGGCGTGAGCGGAAGACGGCCTAACGGTGTGCGGGACCGTAGCCCAGCTTCATGGAGACGGTTGCAAATGGTCCTCGCCTATACCCCAGGAGCAACAGTGTCCCTAAATTGCTGGGAAGTGGCTGTGCGGTCCCCTACGGCATTGCGTAGGATCCTACGGTCTTGGCATGCATCCGTGCGTCGCTGCGGTCCGGTCCCAGGTCGACGGGCACGTGCACCTTCCGCCGACCACTGGCGACAACATCGATGTACTGTGGAGACCTCACGCCCCACGTGTTGAGCAATTCGGCGGTACGTCCACCCGGCCTCCCGCATGCCCACTATACGCCCTCGCTCAAAGTCCATCAACTGCACATACGGTTCACGTCCACGCTGTCGCGGCATGCTACCAGTGTTAAAGACTGCGATGGAGCTCCGTATGCCACGGCAAACTGGCTGACACTGACGGCGGCGGTGCACAAATGCTGCGCAGCTAGCGCCATTCGACGGCCAACACCGCGGTTCCTGGTGTGTCCGCTGTGCCGTGCGTGTGATCATTGCTTGTACAGCCCTCTCGCAGTGTCCGGAGCAAGTATGGTGGGTCTGACACACCGTTGTCAATGTGTTCTTTTTTCCATTTCCAGGAGTGTATTTAAAGTCAGTATGCTCATTTAGAATTTCGTGTGGATGTTTTCTTGTATGAATGTATTTTTCCAGTTCATCGAGAATGCTCAAAATAAGTCCTTTCTGTATTCTGTGTAATGCTTCCAACGCTATTTCGTTTTTCTCATCTTTGTGGTGTTGAGTTTTCGGATGTAAATAGAAGCTTTAGGGCTTGCCAACACTGTCTTTTTTGTGTTCTTGAAATCTTGGGTTACAATTTCACCCGATCTGGCCAATGTAGAAGTTGTTTCAATCGTCACTGGTGATTTTGTATATTCCAGAAGTGGAGTATTATAAGATTTTGTTTACGTATGAACGTAATTTCTTTATAGTACTGTTATTTGAACGCAAAACCAGTAGTATTTGTATAATAAAATTATATTCAGGCGCACCCCAAATATCAGAATATCGCTCTTCCACCGTATACAAAATCATCTGTGACGATTGCAACAATTTCTAACTGTCCAAGCTGGATGAAAATTTAAAACTAAATTTAAAGAACACACTAGAAACATTGAAATAGATCCCTCAAGCTACTCTTTACATCTGAAAACTCAACACCACAGAGCCGAGAAAATCGAAATTGCGTTACAAGTGTTACACGGAATACCGAAAGGACTTACTATGAACATTCTCGAAAAACTGAAAATAATATTCATAAAAGAAAATATCTACACGAAATCCTAGATTTTAAACATAGATACTATCTTCAAAACATTATTGACGTAACAGAATACGAAAAAGTACAGTCATATGGAAAACAAACCATGCACACATCATAGATAAAATTCACAGTAAAACAAAAACAACGAAACGTAATATCACCCCCGGTAAACTCTACATATTTTGTAAACGTGTAGCATCATAGTAAAGAACTGTCAGATTATTGAACTGTCAAAATATCATAGCGTCCCCTTAGAAAAAATTATGAATGACTGTGCTAGTAAACTTCTACGTAATTTGATACAAAGGCAGCTCAGTAAGACTGAACGTACTCAGAGAGTTCTGTCTTTACTTATTCTGATCATCACTAAATTGACACGCAATATTTTTTAGCACACCGCAACCTGAATTTCATTAATCCGTACAAAAGAATGGCCCTGACTAACAGTAACATATACCTTTCATGAATCACTTACCCCACAAAAATCTTCGTTACTCGAACTACTGCAATACAGCGAGCGCCAATACTACCAGCCAAATAAAAGATTCTAACTACTGAAGGCACTAACTACTGATTGGCATAGTTAGCAAATGAAAGATTTTGATAGAGAACAAACAATGTATTTACCTTAATAGTGTTCAAAAGTCGTCATATATATATCTATCAATTCATAACATCCATCTTTACAAATTTCTTTTTTCTGGCCGACACAGGTCCAGATCGTCCGCTTATAGCAACCTCTAAAAACTCTGGCATCTCTCTGTCCACTGTCCACTGCTGGCGGCTCACCTCCAATTGCCCAACGCTACGCGCTGTTCACATCCAACTGCCCAACTCTACACAAGCGATTATTCCAACAATGAGTCCAACGAGCCACAGACTGCACACAGCACAGTCAGTGATTTTCATACAGGGCGCTACGTTTCGTTACCAACATAAAAACCTAAACAGCCTATTTGCAGCACCTGTCAAAAACGTATTTCTACGTTTTCTAACTACAAAAAATATTGTGCTTATCACAAACTGATAGAAAAAACTAACTGCAGATGGAACGTAGCTGTGTGTTTGCTATCGTGGGACCCTTAACTAATGTTCAGGTTAGAGAGCAGAACCACAATGTTAATCAAATCACACCCAATTGGATTTTTATTGGATCTGCACAAGGTGTGTAACGCTACTTATAATTGCCCTGATATAAATCTTACATGGGATTGCTAGCACCAAATATTATTTATTCATTCAATTAACTGATCAAAATTGCCCTCCAAAAACAACGATGGGAAAGGATTCTGTTGAGTGTGAGTGTTTAACAGATAGATGCCGTCCTGAACGTTTACAACTACACTTATTTTCTTTAAATGGAACACAAAATATAACTGAATTTACACAAGGAAGAATCAAGCGCATTAACATAAAGTATACTGATAAATGGTCCTCATTTGACAGACGTGTTGGCAAGAACCTAGTACAAACGACACTGTATGAAATCTAGTGTGTTTCTCTACTACGAGAAGGGGGAGCAACGAGAACAGGTGAAATATATAATAACGATAAACAAGTGGATAATCGGATGAAGTACCACGATATCACCTAAGGAGGAGAAGTGGTTGTACGAATGCCACCGTTGAGAAACCTCACTTCGAATTTTGGGTGGCTGAGAAATCAACTGAAACCATACACGCCGGAGTTGCGTATATTACCGACAGTACGGTGCTAATCGGCGTACTGATAACGGCTACTACTCTTCTCGGCAACGCCGCATGGTGATGGGTTCCGCCTTGGAGATCGATCGACACGCAAATGCGAAACAAATCCTAAGTGTTAGTCCGGGTAGCCAGACAAGTGAAACTGCGAATGAAATTATTCTGTGGCAAAGTAAGCGACCGACCCCTCCTGCTGCCAGGAACCAACCGTCTTCAAATCTCTCTTCCGCCCGGCGCACCGAGAGCGATCGCTCCGCTGTGAAAGAACTACGCCGTTTGTAGCCGATAAACAAAGCTTTCGCTAATTATGGCCTTAGAACAAATTTGTCGAGACTCCCACTACCGTACTCCATCAACCTCTTGGCCTATACCATTTCTTATCGTCATTTTCCGTCTGTGACTGCAAACGTGTGCTGACGTTAACAGTCGGGCAGCCTGTCATAGCCTTGTAACGTCCCTTAGCAAAAGACATATTTTGTAGTAAAGAGAAAATATTGTGCATCGTATTCCGTTATTGTATGGAATTATGTATTTTTTTTATTATTATTTATTTTAGATAATATCTGTGTCGGCGAGTACTGAAACCGCACAGACGATAAATATCATACACAGATGAAAAACATCACTAGTATAAATAATACAGCATGAACATTAATTTCTTTGTCTTCCTCTTGGAGTTACGGGAGTAAGATAGCCTGTGTCGCAGTTGTACATGCTAACGTAGTCTTCTTTTGTCATGGTTAATCGATGTACGCCATTACGTACGCATTTTTAAAAAAAGGTGTGTATTGTAGATAAGTTAACATATTTGAATGTTTTGAATAGAGTTATTTAATGAAACCTTGCATTATTATTTGTAGTAGCTTGCTTAAATTATTATCCCATCCTTTTAAGACATTTTCAGTTATTTAAATATTATCCGTGGTGCAGAGCTGCGCTACGAACGAACAAGCCGCTGCCGCGGCGCATTCAAACTGCATTAAAAGAAATCGATCATACCGCAAGGAAGCGGGAAGGTAATAGCGAAATAAAATCATCTCTTTCAGCTTCCGGACTTGCAGAGCAGAGCAACAGATTTTATGATGTGTTTTGCAGGTTGACGCGGGCTGCTGATAATATATTGCTGACAGTACAAAAGAGATAATTTACCTTCGTAACATAATAGGAATTTTGTTGTGCTTAGTTCTGGTCTGGCAAACCTTATAGTGAAAACGTATTTTTCTCCGACAATAGTCTCATGTTCTTGTGCTAGTCGTGGTAATTATTGGTGTTTTACGCTTAACAAAAATCCACTGCAAAATGTTGAACAATCTTTGCGAACTGTAACATCAGTATTTCATAACAAAGTAATTTTCATTTTCAATAACTATAAAGTAGGGAAGATATGTTGATTTTTTATATTGAGTCACAGTAACCAAAAATGTTCCTTTAATAGAAAGCCAGATACAGAACAATAAGAACCCAATATATTCTGTTTTGTTGAAAATTAATGATTATAAAGAAATTCTGGGCACAGCATTACTAAAAGGTATTTCGCGGCTCTTTTCGTATATCCGTTATTACGCGAGCAATAACAAAAACAAAACCAAAATAAATAGAAAAGAGTATATATATATATATATATATATATATATATATATATATATATATATTTACGACAAAAACGCGAAAGCCTCCGCAGGACTTCGCGCGGGAAGCTTCCTGGCGACGGACTCCAACGGAATATAATAACAGGGGTGCGGTGTGTGGTGCCGTTCCGTCGGCTATCCTGTGGAGCTTGGCGACCGTTTCTCCGAAACGTCCCAAATACTATCACAGCCGGGACGCGGAGCTGGCGCACTCCTACCCTAAACATGAAACTTTCACAAGAAAACTGCCCCCAGCCACTGTAAAAATAGCGACCGTCCGTTGCTCTGGCCCTTGAGACCTGACGTCAAAAGAGAATGCGGCCAGACATTGGTCGGGACTCCTTCCGCAACTCCCAGTGACTGGATGTCCCTCCACCTCCTGCTGTTGTGAGCGGTTGGCCTCCTCACAGCCCAAACGTTCCACTCGTCTTCTACATCAAGTGAACTGAATTACAGTACGAATGTAATCTACTACTGCAACATGCATGTAACCTACTCCCAATCATGTACATGCTGGCACATAGCATCTAATTATCTGCTTTGCATGAAAGTGTAATGCCGCAACGAAATGACATTAACCTGAATATATGAATATTCAGATTTCAGAAATACAAGATAGATTGAATTGATGGCCCTTAATAAGTATATGAAGAGACGAGAGGCCTTTCCATCTTGCACAGATGCGGTATGGTTGTCACTTTCAAGTACCAATGCAAATGTAAACATAAAACAGCCACTGTCTCACACAGTGATAAATTAGTATCCTTTGATGCCAGCAGTTTGTTTTCTAACATATCAGTAGCAGAATGCATTGATATTCTGACAGAGCTGATGCACAAGTCTAATGTCAATCCTGTGGAATTGAATGACTTGAGACTGGTCACACAGACATGGCTGCCACAGAACTATTTCCAGTTCCAAGGGACTCTTTATAAACAATTAGATGGAATAGCCATGGGTCTTAGTCCACTGTTGGCTGAAATATTTATGGACCATTTTGAACAAAATTTTCTAAAAACAGAACCTTTGAGTGCAAACATTAAATACTGGTTTAGATATGTAGATGATGTCCTGTGTATGTGGACTGGTAATACAAGAGAACTCAACACGTTTTTGAAAAACCTAAACAGTCAACATAAAAATATTCAGTTCACTATGAAGATTGGCAACAAATCCATAAACTTCGTAGATCTCACCACTGACATCAGTACACACACCTTGTTTCAAAATTTACAGAAAAACAACAACTACTGACCCAGTAATACCTTCTTGCTCGCAACACCCCATAGCTCACAAACATGCAGCTTTCCACTCAATGGTACACAGTCTCATATCTATCCCGATGTCCAGAGATGATTTTAAAGCAGAGTTAGATATAATAAAATTTATTGCCACAGACAATGGCTACAATCCAATTCTTATTGACCACATCTTTTACAGGAAACAAAAACGGAAAATTATACCCCTCTTCTATGCCCCACCTGCTTCCCCATTCACTGTCTGCAAGAAATGGTGTACACTACCATTTCTAGATCAGGTATCACAGATTGTAGCCAAAGCAGTGATATCCTTCAAGTATATGCTTTCTTACTAAGTCAGGAACACCAGAGCCCAGTGTGTTTTAATAGAAAAGACAAAATCCATTTATTAGCCAACAGTGGGGTATACAAAATCACCTGTTCTGATCGTGACAAATTTTACATTGCCCAGTCAGCCAGAGATATATCACCTAGGCTGGTTGAACATGAACGCAGCTGGAGGTTGCAGAATTCAGACTCTGCATTTGCTGAGCACGTACCGGTACTGAGTGAGGGTCACAACTACCAGTCAGTGTCCCATGTACTTCACTTAGCAAACAAAGGCCCTAAACTCAACCTGCTGGAAGCCCTCGAAATAAAGAAACATCTTGCTCACAGTCCAGATCTCATCCTAAATGACAAGACACAGCTCAGCACTTCCCCTCTCCTAAACTTCATATAATCATCTCTGTTGTTCATTACTTCCCGCACTCTCTCCTCCTACATATTCCCATTTTCCTGAATTCATTAAGTTGTTTTGTTTTGTTGAAGTTGTCTTTGTACTCCACATAGACTGTAGTTTCAGTAGTTAAGGCTTTCTTTTAACTGGTACTTGTATTACTGTCCATGTTTAACACCCCTTGTAGTTGTCTCATCAAATACGGTTCATATTTTACTTTACTCATTTATTTAATGGAAACTGTTACACAGGCACTGCTTTGATTATAATGTTAATGTTAAAATGCAGTACCACCACAATCAGAAACTGTAGGTTCCCTGAGACACCTTACTTTTCCTGCATTTATTTATTTCTGTTTATCTTATTGATATTGCTTAAGTTCCTTATGTATTCTGTAGTTACATTGATAATTGTCTCTTCTTTTAATTGGTTTGTGTATCACTCTCCATGCTTCATACCTCCTGATGTAGCCTTGTCTAGTACTAATTTTATTTTATCTTATTAGTTTTATTCAGTAATTCAAACTGTTATGTGGGCATGCTATTCCTATTTTATGCTAAAGGTTGTCCTGTCTACTCCACTGTTATTTATGTACTGTTCAATTTTTACTATTTCATTGTAAAGATGTTACTTACTGTATGTTTCTACTTCAGTCTAGATGTGTTACTTCTCTTCCATTATAGTTTGCAAACATTTAACTTCTTTGGTGATAATACTCAGTAAATGTCTGAAGGTGGCCTTGTAAGCCGAAAACCGGTTAACAATAAAAGTAATATTGTAGAACAAAAGCAAACTGGTGCTTTTCATTTATTAAAACAGCCACGTTTTATATATAGATAATTTTACCAATATTATTTTTACCAATCAGTCGATAGTTAAATCGGGACACGCCTGTCGTGTAAATTGTTAAATATATTGCCTTATTGCAGTTAATTTTGCAGCTTTAATTTTCATGATCTGATTTTCTTGACACCCTCGCTTTATGATGTAGATGAGCAGGGAACAATTTTTGTGTTCAGTACTGTTCTACTCTACATGGGTCTGATGTGACTGAGGAGTCTTTAACTGGCTCTAATGAACACTGCAGTTGCATTCAGGCGATGGGTGAGTGGTGATGACAGGCATGTAGGTCCAGCGGCACGCCTTTATTTAATTCCAACACTTGACGTGTCGTGGTTCAGCGAGGCAGACGCATGTCACTCTGTTGTCCCTGGTCGGCACTGGATGCTGAGTAGGCGCGCCACGATGCTGACGGAAGGCCGGCGGCGTCTGGAGGCCATGCCGTGACGTCATCCGCGTCCTACTTCCCTCGGCGGCCCCGTGGCTCCGCACGCGTGTACCACGGCGGCGCGTGACGACGGCTGTGCGCGTGTTTCTACTTGCTGCCCTCTGGCCGGAGTCGGACGCCGGCTGGTGTTGTGGCACTGAGGAGCACTAGTAACTCAGTGCTGGCGCCAGTAAGCACGAACGGCAGGTTGACAGGGCTGTAGTACCAAGTTCTCTGAGGATCTAACAAGTGAAACTCGCTATCGCACCCCTATCCCCCTCAGATTTAGTGGTAAGCGGGCTCAGTGGACAGCCCATCAAAAATTGAACACAGATCAAGAATGAAAACAGGAAGAAAGTGTACTGGACTGTGAAAAAAAGCAAAATAGAAACAGTGAACGGTTCAAGAAGAATAAAAGCAATAAAAAGCAGCACTTGACAGCAGCGGTGTAGTACGCAATGCTCTGCAAATTTGGCGGCAAAATATTAATACAATACAATTTTCCCTTTAGTCCTGACGTTATATTTGCGAACACAGTTACGTTAGGCATCTGCCTCTACAATTCATACACGTACAGTGATAAAAATAATATTCATACCTTTTTATATATGTTTCTACAGTTCCGTAGTTCATATCTGAGTTGCTTAATGCTTAACTTTTTGCAGTATTTACACGGGGCATACCGGTACATAAAAGACCATTGGAAATAGAGTCTAAACATTGATGTATGTGTAAATAAATCAATAACATTATGCTGTAAACACTGACGGAAAAAAAACTGTAGATCCGCGTCCTCCTCGGCTCTGCCGCGACAGCGGAACAATGTAACACATCGTACACTATCAGCGTCCAGTCCGGCGCCGTTTATTACATCATGAGTTGCGCGCGTCGTCTACATCTCCGCCGTGTAGAAACAATGGTGTATGGGACCATGCCACTGGGAACAGGAATGGCATCAGATAACGTTTTCGGTTAATCCCCATTCTGTTTGTTGGACAATGGCCATATTTTGGTTCACTGCAGACAGGGTGAGTGTTATCAGAGTGACTGCACTCGCACAAGACATACAGAGCCATCTGAAGGCCATATGATGTGAGGTGCTACTGGGTACAACAGCAAATCACAGTTTGTGTGTTCAGGGATTACGATCAGTATGCCCTACGTGAACAACATCCTGCGACCCGTAGCCATACCCTTTCTGCACAACAACCCAGATGCCATTTTTGAGCAATGTAGTGCACGACCACATGTTGTTGCACGACTATGTGCCTTCTTGGTACCACAGGACGTCAGCCTTTTGCCCTGGCCCGGCGGATCGCCATATTGTTGCTAATCGAAAATGTATGGGGTATGATGACACAATCTCAAGAACCGCAGATGAACTTGGGAACCAGCTGAATGCCGCATGAATGGCTATACCACAGGACGCCATTCACGGCTTACATGCGCCGATGCTATCACACATGGAAGATATTATCAGGGCCCATGGCGGACCCTGTCCCTACTCAGCAACAGGACACATGGTACACGGAGGTGATTGAAATGCTAATCTTTTCTGCAGAACATACTCATGTACATGTCCAGTCAATATTAACGTCTTATTTTAATCCTTTAAGGTTCTCCTTTTTTTTCTTAACGTCAGTGTATAAGTGCGAGATAATCCATTGCATATCTGAAATGGCGGTACATTCACAACCAGCGTAATCGCCAGAATGTTGAATCCAAGCATGGCAAACGAGCATGACTGAGTTGCACAGATGCTAGGTATCAGTTTGTAGGATGTAGTTCCATGCCTGTTGCATTTGGTCGGTCTATGCAGAGACTGTTAAAGCCGGCTGCCGATGACACTGCAGTTCTCTGAGGCTGTTTCATATGTGCTCGACTGGAGACGGATCTGGTGATCGAGCAGACCTATGTAACATGTCGACACTCTGTAGTGTGTGTTGGGCTACAACAGCGATATGTGGGCCAGCATTTTCCTATTAGAAATCACCCCGTGGAATTCTGTTCATGAGTGACAGCACAACAGGTCGAAGTACCAGACTGACACAAACTTGCATTCAGGGTGCGTGGGATAACCACTAGAATGCTCCTGTTATCATACGAAATCCCAACCCAGACAATAACTTCAGGAGTAGGTGCAATGTGTCTAGCACACAGCAAATTTGGTTGCAGGTCCTCAACTGGCCACCTTCTAACCAACACACCACCATAACTGGCACCGAGGCAGAACCAGCTTTCCTCAGAAAACGCACCACCCTGCCGTACTATGAGCTCTTTCTTGACACCACTGAAGTCACAAATGGCGGTGGGCTGGGTTCAATGGATTGTACGTTACAGAGAGTCTGGCTTGAAGCTGTACTTGGAGTAACCGATTTGGAACAGTTCGTTGTGTCACTATGGTGCCAAATTCTGCTCAAATTGCAGCTACAGATGCAGTACGAGGCACCAGGACCGTACACAGAGCGTGATGGTCTTCCTTCTCGGTAGTGCCACGTGGCCTCCTGGAGCCTGGTCTCCTTGCGACCGCACATTCTCATGATCACCGCTGCAAGCAATCATGTGTAGTGGTTACATTCCTGCCAAGTTTTTGTGCCGCTTGGCAGAAGTAACATCCGGCTTCCAGTAGCTCTATTTCACGATCTCGTTCAATTTCAGTGAGGTGTGGAAAATGGCGTCTTTGTCGCTTTAAAGGAATTCGTGACTAACATAAACTCACCACGTCCAGTCCCGAGGGTAACTAACACTCACGAGCGTTAGAGGGTGTATTTATAGAAATCTGATTTGCAGCCTCATAGTGGCTCTAGTAGCGCCACTTTTATGCGACATGCAGGTAATCTTATTAGACATCATTTTTCAGACGTAGAAACAATCCTCTTGACCTTTGTTTACGTCGCGAAAATCCTTCTTGGTGTTTTAGTTGTTGTTTTTTTATCTGTGTATTACGACCAGCGCTTCCCCAGGATACTGCAAAATTGAAAAGCTTTGCTTCTTTCATGTGTTAGCATCTTTCCTTTGCGAAGTGTGAGTGCTGACTGCATGTGCAATTTTCTGTTGTGAATGTGTCTACGTGGATAGGAGGGGAGGGAGACGATGAAACATAGTTGGCAACAAAGTTCGTGCCCTGTTATAGTATTCCAACAACGAGCCAACACCGTGTCCATCACTGCACTCTTATTAGTTATACTGAATGACCCAGTACACGGTCATCGCTGAAAACAACCTTCTTCCGTCCACTGACGCATACACGCATCATGCCCAGTTCAGCTTTATATGTCACCTTATGATTTCGAGGATAACAATCACTTTGCTCCATCCGAACGTAAGTATCATGCTGATACAGTGCCACGTGATGGTGGTGGGACATCCTGACACTTGCTTTCTCCTTTCCATTCAATCTGACTTCTGCTTGACAACTGAGTTTGATGTAAAACTGATCTCTTCGCTTACAGGATAAAGGGCGCTGTTTGAGGCACTGCAACGCCATGTCTCTGCAGTATTTTCTAAATCACTTTGTGCCCGAAGGACACGACCAGTTTCCTTTCCTATCTTTCCCCAATACCTGCCTGTGCTCCATCTCTAATGTCTTCGTTGTTGACCGGACATTTAAGCCATTTTAAGCTTTCATTCGACAGTTTTATGCATTTTGTTACGAGAAAACAGAAAATTACACCTAATCTACAATGAAGGATAAGACTATCGGAAAAAGTTAGTACACCGTTTTAGAGGTTTCCAATTCACTCTAGATATACTACTGTAACTGTCCACATGGAGTACTTGAAGTGATTACATTTACAGATGAATAGCACAAGCGTTTCTGAAGTGCCAGGTGTCGACCCGTGTTGCAACACACATATTAGTACGTGACGTAGGCTCCACGGGAGGCAATGCAGACGCTGACTCTGGCGTCCAGTCGATCGTACAGATGGCGACTACTGTCCTCGGAAACATTATGCGACACCTGCTCCACCTGGTCACATAGCCCTGTAAGAGTTGTCGGCTGATAAATCACACGGGTCACTTCTCGTCCCATCATATACTACACGTGTAGGATTGGAGACAGTTCGGAGGTACTGCTGGCCAGGGAAGTTGCTACGCGTCTTGCAGAGTACATTGAATTTCACGGGCAGTGTTTGGGCGAGCATTATCTTATTTTAATCTACACATCATCTTCCTGCTGTAACAATGGCAAAAGAGCGGGTAAAAAAGCATTCAGCATGTACGGCGGGCTGGTTAGCTTCCCATCCAGAAACACCAAAGCTGAAGGAGACTTGTAGCTTATCAAATCATAGACCTTGAGACCTGGGCTGGGGCCAGTGTGTCTTGGATGAATGTGCTCTACGAGACTGAATCTACGTCGTACGCTCAAACAACCATAACTTGCGTGCAGGCAGAATCTTCTTTCAACAGTGAAGACCACGGCGCTCCATTCTGTCTTCTGAGTGATGCTCTGACGGCACCAGTTGAGCCGTTAACGTCGATGTTGTGGCGTGAGTGGAAGACAGGCTGGGGTCGTCCCAATGCTAATAAGAAGTACACAGCAGTTCGTGTTGAGACGTGAGGGACCACAAGCCCTCTTCTCTGTGCAGTGGTACCTCTACGACCTGCCATTGTTGCCTTGCAAGGCGATGACCCTGGCAGGCATCTGTGCTGCGTGGACTTCCGGAATGCCTCGGGAATGGGTGTGTGTGATGTCCTTAGGTTAGTTAGGTTTAAGTAGTTCTATGTTATAGGGGACTGATGACCTCAGAAGTTAAGTCCCATAGTTCTCAGAGCTATTTGAATCGAATAAGAGTTATCTTTTGATTTCTTCCTGAAAGACAACCACTTTCACAAAGCCACGACAGTTATATTTAACATATTGTGTGCAGTGTAGGAGTTGATAGCCGAAAAAAGAACGCGTATATAGTCCTAGGCTTCACTTTCGCGTAGGTGTAATTTTCTGTGTTCTCATAACAGAGAGAATAAAAGTGTTGAATGATTTATGGTATAGGGAAAGGTTAATATCTGGTGTCGCGATGAGTACAGCTGTGGCCAGAAGGTTGGAAGGGCTCAGCTTACTGACGCTGCAGTTTGCGCGGCCGCTGTTTAGGGCGAGCGCTGGCGCCCTCCCCACGGCAGCTCGGCTTCCGCAATATCATTCGCCTGGCAAACAATCCGAATGCAAAGTCAATATGAAGGCTACAAGCGCCAATTGAATTCACTTGCCCCTCTCCCACACAACGGCCACTTTTGGCGGCCTCCTTCAATATGCGCGCCTATCCCACTCGTGTTCGCATCAAACATGGAACAAAATGACCCACTGGCTCCGACTAAAAGCGTGTGATACATTCAGGACCTCTCACTATAACACGGTGCACCCTGCCCATTCGATTAGTTTTATAAGCGCTGCAGTCATGTCGTTAATTACAAAACAGTTAAATAAAATACGTAAACAGAGAAAGTGTATGATGATTAGTTCCACAACTACATCTCTATTCCGGTAACTTCCTCGTCGTATGGTTCTGTAGGTACACAGTTTACTAAAATCATTATCTTTCCGTGAACAAAATATGAATAACTGATGATGTTTGTGATTGGATTCAGAACTTCGTTTTAGGCGGAACTCAAACGTCGATAAACTGAATGCAATCGACAAATGTTAACATAATTATGAGCGCAGTCCAAGGGAGTTTTACAGACCCATTAACGTGTACAGTTTACATTAAAGATGTAGTGGATAGCGTTGGCGGAGCCATGAGACTATTTTCGGATGATAAATATGTCTATAGGAAGTCTGCAACATCCCATGAATGGTGATGTAAATGAAGAGCTGCTGATGACCAATGATTCGGGGAAGGGGCTGGCAAATGGCCCTGAAAGTAAACAAATGTGACGTATAGAGCATAAACAGGCGGGTTGCCCTAATCTACAAACACGTTCACACACACACAAACACACACACACACACACACACACACACACACACACACACACACACAAATAAATAGGCAAAGAAATCCACTTTTTTGCGCTTACACTACTTGCGATGTATCACTGGATATACCGCCTAACGTAAAGAACTTAGGAGTAATCACCCGGAGAGAGCTAAAGTTCATTTAGCTCACAAAACTGTAGGTAGGAAAAGTAGATGCCGAGTTCAGATTCGTTGGGGGATTTTAAGTTACAGTAACTCGCTGGCGAAAGAAATTGCTTACAAAACACGAGTTCTGCCGATTTTTTAATACTGTTCATCTGTCTGGTACCCTTGCTAAAAGCTAATAATTAGCCAACGAAGAGACCTGCCTTTCGTCATGGGATCGTCTACTGAGCGCTAGAGTTTCACTGAAATGTTCAACGAAATCCAGTAGCAGATGCTACAAGACAGGTAACGCTTACTGTAGAAATTTTGCGAGCTTACATTCCATGAACAGTGTCTCTTACCGCTGGTACGGTGGCTTTAATGTCTCAGCGATACAGATAGCCGAGCCGCAGATTCAGCCATAACGGAGAGGTATCCGTCGACTGGCTGCGTTTGACTCAACTCCCAGGCGTATCAAGGCCGTTACTACGACCAGAGATGGTTGTTCTGGGTATTGATTTCTCAGGATTTATGCACCCAAATTGCGTGAAAATGTAATCACATGTTAGTTCTAGTATAATATATTTGTCCAATGAATACCCGTTTATCGTCTGCATTTCTTCTTGGTGTAGCAATTTTAATGGCGATTAGTAGCTTATCGCCGATATTATTAAAAAATGTTCAAATGTGTGTGAAATCTTATGGGACTTAACTGCTAAGGTCATCAGAACCCTAAGCTTACACACTACTTAACCTAAATTATCCTAAGGACAAACACACACACCCATGCCCAAGGGAGGACTCGAACCTCCGCCGGGATCAGCCGCACAGGATATTATTCGGTGTGTACACTGAGCAAGCAGTAAAGGAAGCAAAAGGAAAATTTGGAGTGTGCATTAATATTCAGGGAGAAGAAATATAAACTTTGGGGTTTGCTGACGACACTGTAATTCTGTCAGAGACAGCAAAGGACCTGGAAAAGCAGTTGAATAGAATGCATAGAGACTTGAAAGGAGGATATAAGGTGAATATAAACAAAAGCAAAACGAGTCTGATCTCTTGTAGGGAGGAATGTGTAGGTTGCCAAGGTGCGAGTGGTGAGAAACAAGTATGTAGACGTGAAGAACACAGTTGTAGAATGTTTCTTATGTCGGTACTATTTAGAAAGCCTTCATAGTTTTCATAAAAAAAACTCGGAGGCCTTACCTATCACGTCATCCTCGTACATCGCCTTCACCCTCTCTGTCCGTCACTTCCGTCCACCTCTACCCGTCCATCTTCTCCTCCCCCTTTCTCTGTCCATCTCCTCATCCCGTCTGAATCTGTCCATTTTAAACCTCCCCCCCCCCTCTCTGTCAAAAGCCTCCTTCCCACTCTCTCTGTCCATTTGGTCCTTCCCCTCCCTCCCTGCCCATCTCCCTCTCTTTCCTTTCTCTGTCCATCTCCTCCTTCCCCTTTCTGTTTATATCTCCTCTACCCCTTTCTCTGCCCACCTCTTCCAACCTCCTAGCTGTGTCCATCTCTATCTTCCTCCTCTCTGTGGGTCCATCTCCTTGTGCCTCCACCACCCTCCCCCTTCTCTATCTATCACCACGTTATTACCGCCACCCCAACAAGATGTTGGTGATTCTTACCTTACAGTATTTCTTTCCAGATTGTAAGTAATATATGTACCAAGTTTGGTTGAAATTTATGTAAGGGTGTTGGAAGTGTTTTCCACCCAAGGTGTCGCACCACATACGCACGTGACACTTATATTTCACATATGTTCAACATAGACTTAACATATTTCACACGCGTATTTGTACACGTATTTCACCTATATATCTAGCGATATTCGTCCAGCAGCTTCGTTTTCTCGCAGCTCAATCAATTTATGCAGCGTCATAAGTCCTGAAATATCTGTATTACAATGATACAATTCTGCAGGTGTATTCTGTGGTATATGTAAATACTTTCTGGAACATAGGTTGTGGATCGATTTAGTGGTAAAGAACAGTTAATTCAAACGTCCTTCTTGATGCGGCAGTTTTACTTCATGAGCAGCGAAAATGTGGCAAGTGGAAAACTTTGTTTCGGTTCACCACTTTTCGGGTGTTGCCATTGTAAAAAGTCTTTTATAATTTCGAAGTTATGTTCAAAGTTAGTTGAAAGTCAGTAAGTACTCTCATTCTCTAATACTGGGTGAATATAGACTGGCCATTTGCGTGTCGTGAGCTTCGCTACTTTTTCACCCTCACCCCTGTGAGAAGTAGCTGCTTCTAACCCCTACAGTGCTTCTTCCCAGGTAGTAAGTGGTAGCTCTACCAAGTTTGGTTGAAATCGATCCAGTAGTTTAGGAGGAAATGTAGGACATGTATACATACATACGTTTTTAAAATACCTGGTAAAAAAGTTAAGTTCCAACAGACATGGTCGAGATTCAATGCGAATTCGTACACGTACACACAATGTCCGTACATCTAAATGATTAACGTTGCCATCCTCTTTGTCAGGTAGAAGGGCCACCAGAGTGAATTAGCGGTGTTCGTGTTCAGTATTGTTGCCACGCCTGGCAGGGTGTATAAGGAGCGCAAACAGCGCCGTATGTTGAAGAATACAGAGATGTAGTGTAAGCAGGTGAGACAGTTTTATCAGCACCTGAGAGAGCCTGAATGAGTCCCATTGTGCCCTCTATATAGCTGACTGGTCGAATCGTACAATAATCGTATTTGTGGAACATTCGGATGAGACAGTTGCCCGATGTTATACTGCACGGGAACATACGGGCAGGCATACTCGTCCTCAGTATTCCGGTCGGTCACGTCTGACCAGCACAAATTTATCGGTTTTGTGTACCAAGCACACTCTAATCCCTTCACCTCTGCACCTGCCATCTGAGAACAAGTAATCGACTGCCTGCTACGTTCTGTGTCGTCCTCCACCACAGGTTGGAGACTAGCAGCATCAGTACTGGGGAATTACCATCCCTTACATAGTCTGTTATTAACACAAGACAAACGGCTTCGTTGATGCCGTGAAAGAGAAGCATGGACTGCTGACGAATGGCGTCACATTGTATTGATGAATCGTGGCTATGCGCTACTCCAAATGACCATCGTCGGCGTGTAAATGGTAACAGCGAATGGATGAACAGGTAAACACGTAAATAGGTAACTTATAAATAGGTAACTGGCATTGTGTAACATGTAAAAGGGTAATTAGTAAATGATTAATGCGTAACAGGTGACAGGTAATGAGTTAACAGTTACTGGGTAACACATAATAGTACTGTGTAAATTGGTAACAGTAAGTTGGTAATGCGGCATAGGTCACAGTATATAAGTAAGAGTAAATTGATAACAGGTAATGGGAAATGAGTACAAAGGTAATAGGTAATGGGTACACTGTACCATTTACTGCTTACAGTTTAAAATATACCATTTTACCTGTTACCTTTCACTCATTACCATTTACTACCCCCATTTAATATTTCCCATTAGTTACCGGTCTACTTTTACCGTATTACCCATTACAAGTATACAAGTGTACCTGCTAGACATGTAGCCATTTACCCACTTACCTATTTACTCTGGAATATCGTCTCCAGCAGTTGATACTCCATAGGAACTGGCAGTAAGCTGCAAAAGATACTAGAATAAATCTGATTGTAAAATTTCTGGAAAATATCCACTTCAATGACATTAGTTTCCACTTTGTGAGAGCCTGATTTAGCATTGTCAGCAGAAGGTGGCAAACGGTTTTTCAGCAACTTACAGCCTCAGAATTGAGTATCTCTAATCTCTGGCTGTCTTTGAAAGCGCAGCAACTCTCGTTTACAGCTTAATTAGTTCTGTGTTCCGTGGATCACTTGCATGATAAGTAGTAATGATGCGGAATGTATCATTTTATACTTAAATTTCAAATTAATTTGTAAATATGGTTACATAGAGAACACTTTAATGTTTTTTTTAATGTGCAGATGTGCATTAGTAACGCCTACGCACCTATTTTTACACATTATAATAACAGAAACCCTTCTATAGAATGAAAGAAGTACTCATGGTGAAACTTCTTCGGTTAGTTTTCATATTTTACTTTTCTGTCTGTCAGATACTTTTTAGCACTTGGAAAATGATCAAAAAATTTTGTTTCAGCATTGTTCATCCCTTTTCCTTCTAAAGACAACCTTAATGTAGATTAATGAACGTAATTTCTTTTGTGTGGTATTTTAGTTATGTTTATCACTGTTCCTTTTGAAGTGTAGTGGATTATTTACAACAAAGTTCATTTTGAACTGCAAGATGAAATTAATACCCCACAATGAGGTCACTATATTGTTTGGCAGACTCTGATAATACTTATAGGGATGAGTTTCGGTGCGCGAATAACGTTATTTGCTTTAGTAACTCTCATCGACAAGTGCACTTTAATCTGCAAGTAGGATTAGCAGAAGTCCCCGTGTGTCTTTTCGCTGTGCGACATGTTTGTCATGTTATTCTAAGTCGATATTCTAATGCACTGGATCTCAGCAGGGCAAGACTAGTCAGAAGTAGCAAAATGCTCAGTCAGCGAGATCAGTTTTGCCGAGCCAGCCTGCATGTCTGACGTGTGACTCTTGACAAGCATCAAAGAACATTTTAGACGGGGAAAGTAATTAATTTAAGGCTTTGTCTTTCCCTACGCCATATACGGTTAAAAAATTAATCTTTGCTTGTACAGAATTGTTGCTTAACGTAATTTTTTGTATAAATTCTTTCAATCGTGGTGCAAAACTTCAGAGCACTAGAGTACTTTTAAGCACATTCTAAAATACTGCAAGCTACATCTTTTATGTAATTTTTTTTTGGATAAATACTTTTGGACTTGGTGCAAAAAATAATCCAGAGTGTTCGGGCAAATTGAGCGCCAAGACGCCTACATTTCGATTTTCGGTTTCATTTTGGCTCTAGCACTATGGGACTTAACATCTACGGTTATCAGTCCCCTAGAACTTAGAACTACTTAAACCTAAGTAACCTAAGGACATCACACAACACCCAGTCATCACGAGGCAGAGAACATCCCTGACCCCGCCGGGTTTCATTTTAATGGTCTGTAAAGTACTTAGGCCCTAAGTGAAGGGAGAAGAAAGGATAGGGCGAGAGGTGTCACACTGCACACCTGGGATTGTTCTGTAACCTCGGATTAAAGAAAAAGTGTTTCATACATCCATAACTTTTAAATTTTCTCCATTCACCACAATGGATTTTAAAATTTCCTGGGCCCACTACGTTGATGAAATCATGTTTTTAGTATCACTGATGACGTCATAGGAATAACGCCCTTTGCTGTATCCTACACGCAGTCTGTCAGCAAGAGAATTCATCACTGTAAGTCGCCAATGTGTGGGCTGAGTGGTACAACGTTATCGGAATGTCAACAGTAAAAACGTGGGCCTGTCGATGCAGCGTCATCGGTAACATACTCAGTAATCCAGGGCAACAACAACAGTAAAGGGCTGTTGTCGTACGAAACTACAGCAGCCGCCACTGCGACCAGTTGTGCCCTCGTCGCCAGCAGGTAAAGTGTTTATCGCAAATAGGAGGAACGAGAAGCGGGTACATCCGCTGAGACACGCGCCTTTTAGTAGACTGTGCTACGTTCCTCGGCCGCTACAGTATTTAAGCCGATGCCTGGCCATAGATAACCAGCTCGATCCCAGCCATGAACCAGCATAAGCATTTCGATCCGATCCACTGAAACATCTGAGGAATCTACTGAGGGCGAACTCGAAAATCACTGCTTCACTGCCAGCACAGGAGACCATCACGCACGACCGACCTTTCCCATGTCTGGAGGGAGAGTTCAGCACCGTTTCTCAAGTACTTTACCATCCACCACGGCAAGTATCAGCTACCAACCACTCCAATAACATCGTGGCGTTACTGGAGGCTGAAATTTGGCAATAGGTGTCCAACAAGGTACAATGTTATTGGAGTGGAAAGTTTGGTGGGGATGGGGGGTGGGGGGCCGGTAGTTGGTGACATGGCCCACTTTATCAGCTTTGAAATGGCGTTTCATTCAAGTGAACTCTGCCAAAAATTGCACAAAATGTTCCGCTATTTAGCACTTTTGAGTACAATTTGACGGGGCTACATGCATTTTGATCTCGCGTCTTCCAGCTGCATGACAGCAATTGCCACAGATTATTTGTTTCATATGCACATTACTTTGGGTAGCTTGTAGATGCAGCCGCTGCCGCAGCAGCTCCCTCTCCATTGGCTGTGAACGACTAGGGTTCCTGGACTCAGACCTTGACAGACACTGACGACTTACCAGGACCTCAAGCTTTCGCAACGATCGTACGCCTTTTCTTTAGGGTGAATGGATGCAGGGCTGTCTCGGCCGGGTTCAAAGCAGATGAAATGGTGGCATATTGTTTGGGGCGAATGGATGCTGAATCTCAGAGGCTGTCTGCCAGCAGTACGCCAACTCACGCTTCTGTTCCTACTCCGTTCTTAACGTCGCCTGCACAGCTCATCATTCGGAGTTCACACAATCCCACCACGCCGATCTGCCAGTTGACGCTTTTGGAGCCTTCGCCCGGTGGATGGTGGCCTTCCTCGGACTTGGTACCACAGCGGTTACGCCATTTAACATCATGCCCCACTTCACGGTGGACTAGCGCTATGGCCTACGTCACGACATCGCAACGAGCCAAATCACGACACACTGTTAGCTACTCCACACTACCAGATCAGAAAGATCGTATCAGTTGAATCATTAAGAAGTGACATTATGCTGAATTGTTCTTTCTTCGCTGTGTTAATAAATATTCACTTTCATGCTACTTGCGAACTTATCATTTCTTGTGTGCAGCCCGTTACTCAGAGCAGTAAGTCATCACTGGTTCCCGAAGCTCGAAACTATAGACCCGAAACCAGGGCTGAGAAGTGTGCCGCAAGGCCCATACCATTCTTACTGACTTCAGTCAGACCATTTGTCAGTATCAATGATACTAAGGACTAATTAAAGCTGTTGTTGGTCACCTCTCATAAGGTGTCACCCTTCCCAACTGAATCAATGCATTCATCCAGGCCAAAAGGAGTGTAACGGGATACTTGTAAATGACGTCATACTGCCGCATTCTTTCTAAATTTGACTCGATTTTATAATTATTTAAATAGCATCACACACCCTCTCAATCCGTAATGTTTCATTTCATTTTCTTCTCTCGTATCGGGTGCTTCTGTTTTGTTTCTTTTTTTTTTTTAATTTTTGTCAGACAGTGCAACAGACCCTCTGGAATGAGTTACACCAGACGGTGCGATCGCTTCTGATGATGCCTCCTCATTGCCAATTATATGCTCATTGCTGTTTGCTAAGAAGTCTTCAGTCCAACTGCATATTTGTTTGGACATTCCTAATGCACGTCTTTTGTCTATAAAGCAGTGTTGCAGAACTTATTTTTCGTTTTAGCTGAAACTTTATGACAGGAAACATTAATGACCGAAAGTACGAAGCACAGACCTAAGGTCGTAATGGACTTAACTGAAGACAGTACTTGACCTGCTGGAAAACACTGTGCTTCCTGACGTCAGGTCCGAGAATATTACTTATTGAAAGAAGATAAATTGATATTATGTCCTTCTACGGTGTAGGTTAGTACAACCGTTCATTAATGGCGAGACTGTGTGCAAACTGTGGCAATATGCTCTGATGCAGTTAACACCACTAGGATTAAATTTCAGTTGCACGTATGGGTCTGGATGTTAACACGTTGATGGACATCTGTACAATTAAATTTCCTTTATATCACTGCCGGCCGAAGTGGCCGTGCGGTTAAAGGCGCTGCAGTCTGGAACCGCAAGACCGCTACGTCCCAGTTTCGAATCCTGCCTCGGGCATGGATGTTTGTGATGTCCTTAGGTTAGTTAGGTTTAACTAGTTCTAAGTTCTAGGGGACTAATGACCTCAGCAGTTGAGTACCATAGTGCTCAGAGTCATTTGAACCATTTTTTTTATATCACTGCAGATAAAATAGGGTCTGCAACGACAGAGAAACATGCATAAAATACCACCATCAAAGTTAGTAGTGCTTAGGTGAACAGCCAACACAAAATACATAAACGTGTATGTCTAATCATTAGAAAAAATTAACTTTTTCCGACTTACTGAGTTGTACGATCAATAAAAACAGGACCTACCACGAGGTGCGATTGTGGAATGTCTCCGAACTACCTCCTGTCAGCAGCAGTATCACCTCAAAACAATCCCAGTTGCAAGTTTCTTCAGATATGGTAATAGATGGAAGTCGCAGGATGACAAACTTGGCGAATAGTATATATGTCTGAATAATTTGTACAGTATTTCAATTGACGAAAAATATTTATGGGTGAGATTATTTTATGATGGCAGATGACCTATCTTTATTAAAATAAGTACTCTTTTTACATATTTTGGTCATCAGTTTTCGGAAATTGTTATACAATTTATACATGCGTCCATGTCCGAAAGGAACATTTCAGCGAACTATACAGACACTGTCTTATTGTACTCTAGAAGAATTTCGTAGAGCTGCATCAGTTATTGATTAATCCTTTAGAGGAAATCAAAGTGAAGAATTTCTTTGTACCTGCGAAATTTCGCTGTTATTATCTTCAGTAACTTCAATTTAACGAGGCATGATTTCGTCTTCAATCGCAGTTTTTCAATAGTGTTGGTGTTATTTCTGTAACGAATTGTAAGTCTGCACGACATAACTGATCGAGAATGAATGAACTCTGTATATAGCGATGGTGTACTTTCACATCATTACCTACAAAGTTAATATGAAAGCTTGTTTAGTGTACAGTTGATCGTATTCATTCCATATGAAATACCCGTCCGTATGCTAATGACGAAATAAGTGTTCGCTTTACCACTGAGCCGTGCTCAAAGTTTCTTGTTCCACATGGGCGAGCGGCTTCTAGAGATTAAGTGAGATGAACCTAGTATAAGTTCCGTTATTCGTCCAACAACAAGATTAAAGTTGACACAATCTCCATTAATTCAGAGACGCAGAGCACCGAAGTTAGAGCAATGCATCTTCTTATAGTGTAGTAATTGTACTCTTTGCTAAGAGGATTCCACGTAACGTGAACATCTCAGAGTTTGTCTCAGTCTCTCTGAGACAAAACACTGACTGGAAACTACAGTTGTGTCGAGAAGTAAGCTTCTGATATACACGAATTCATGCCTTGCAGTGACTCGATGCACAATAAAGTAGGAACATTTCTGACTGTGAATATTGTTTCTTGTACTTTCCGTGTATGCAACAGTTACGAAATACGAATAAAATAAAACTATTCACTGTTCCAAGTAACAACTGCCTACTAATACACTGAACACAGCGAAAATAATTTAATCATCCACATAGTGCTCGCATAGTTCAACACCAACTAGAGTCTATCGAGTATACTGATTACAGTCTCCGTTAAATAGAACCCACGCAGCCGGCCAGTGTGGCCGAGCGGTTCTAGGCGCTTCAGTCTGGAACCGCGTGACCGCTTCGGTCGCAGGTTCGAATCCTGCCTCAGGCATGGATGTGTGTGAAGTCCTTAGGTTAGTTAGGTTTAAGTAGTTCTAAGTTCTAGGGGACTGATGACCTCAGATGTTAAGTCCCATTGTGCTCAGAGCCATTGGAACCTTTTTTTTAACCCACGCACCTCTTTCTAAGTTAAAGTGTGCTTTCACTACCTGGACAGAAATATGGTCACGATGAGAGGATATTCTATTATATGTGTTTCATTAGTTTCATTGGAGATGGTGAAATTAAAACCAGTTAACGCGTACCTATAATCTGAAAGTGAATAAGAACGCGAGTTCTAAGTTTTGCGTTTAGCACTATTTGAGGTGGTGATTTTTCATATAATCTTTGATAAGGGCAAGTCGGGGATATTTCTGTTAAATACGTAAGCACATACAGAATATTTCATGTAAAACAGTACGGGTCGAAGTAAACATAATTTAGAGTTATGAATGTGAAATATAAAATGTAGGTAATAAATTTATTGATGCACTTATTGTTGATAGTGTTTTTCATTACTCTGAAACACTTTAACTTAAAATTCAGATACAATGCTCTCCACAGTTAAAACGCCCTTTTCAGTTGTCTTCGCAGCAATGTTCATTGGCCACTAATACGCCTAAGAGGCAAATAGCAGACTGAAAGCAAATAAAGGAAATTGCTCTAATTACAAATTTTTCATCTCTAATAATAAGTTCCGAACAAACATTGTAGAGTAACACTGAGCACGAGTACTTAAAATATCGGTTTAAGCTACTGAAAAATGTATCGTTTTCTGATGGCAATGGCCAAGGTTGAAAGCACTTTTTTAATGAAAATTAACTATTCCTGTGTTTTTAGAGTGCTTTCAAGTGGAACAGTAAATAAGACGTATCACATATAATTTTATTAACATTTGACACCGAATAATTATAAAAAAGAACTTCTTAGACACTTAAATGTTATATATTTCGTAGTACTTTCAAAAAAAATATGCAGTTAAAAATTTCGGTGTCAGTGATGGCGTTTGTCAGTACATACGGCAAGTACTGTGATAAGCTCTTCCTCATTGAGGACTGTTTCGTCTGTAACAACTCAACTAAAATCAAACAAAAGAAGATCTGGGCAGCAGGAACAAACATTTATGTAGACTGAAGAGCCAGAGGAACTGGTACACCTGCCTAAATTCGTACAGGGCCCACGCAAGCACGCAGTAGTGCCGCAGCACGACGTGGCATGGACTCGCCTAATGTCTGAAGTAGTGTTCGAGGGAACTGACATCATGAGTCCTACAGGGCTATCCATAAATCACTAAGACTACGAGAGGGTGGAGATCTCCTCTAAGCAGCACGTTGCAAGGCATTCCAGATATGCTTAATAATGTTCATGGCTCGGGAGTTTGGTGGCCAGCAGAAGTGTGTAAACTAAGAAGAGTGTTCCTGGAGCAACTCTGTGGCAATTCTGGAAGTGTGGGGTGTCGCATTGTCCTGCTGGAATTGCCCAAGTCCTTCGGAATGCACAATGAACATGAATGGATGCAGGTGATCAGACAGGATGCGTGTCTCCTGTCGTAGTCGTATCTAGAGGTATCAGGATCCCATAGCACTACAACTGCACATCTAGCACACCCTTAGAGAGGCTCCACCAGCTTCAACAGTCCCCTCCTGACATGCAGGGTCCATCGATTCATGAGGAGGTCTCCATACCCGTACACCTCAATCCGCTCGATAGAATGTGAAACGAGACTCGTCTGACCAGGCAATATGTTTCCAGTCATCAACAGTCCAATGTCGGTGTTGACGGGCCCAGGCGAGGCGTAAAGCTTTGTGTGGTGCAGTCATCAAGGATACGCGAATGGACCTTCGGCTCCGAAAGCCCATATCGATGATGTTTCGCTGAATGGTTCACAAGTTGACACTTGTTGATGGGCCATCATTGAAATCTGCAGCAGTTTGCTGAAGGGTTGCACTTCTATCACGCTGAACGATTATCTACAGTCGTCATTGGTCCCGTTCTCGTAGGATCTTCTTCCGGCCGCAGTTATGTCGGAGACTTGATGTTTTACCGGATTTCTTACATTCACGGTACGCTCTTGAAACTGTCGCACGGTAAAATCCCCAATTCATCGCTATCTCAGAGATAGCCAAATACCTCTCTGAGAAGTTTTTCCTTCGACCAAAGAAAAGATGGTGAGTTTGCTGGACCTCAGATTCCAAACATTGTTGATTTCAGAGATAAAACATTACTATAGGGGAGAAGGTGGATGCTTCTAAGTTCTTAGGCAGCAAAAAGAGCCAATTTTTATACACAGACCGAAAAATATCACAACACCAAGGAAGAGTTGTCCGACACAAACGGAAGATGGTAGGCGCGTTTCTACATCTGAAAGATGATATGTATTCAGATTACTAACCAATCACGTAAGAATGACACTAGTAGCGCCACTATGAGGATGCTAATCAGGTTTGCTTTAAATACATGCTAAAGCGGGCGTGAGCGTTAGTTACCTCTGAGATTGGAAGTGGTGAATTGAATGTGGCTCTGTAAAAGGACTAGGAGAGGCTGGATGTTCCTTCTACGACAGTGCAGAAAGACTTGACAGGAATGTATCCACTGTATATGATTGCTGGCACGGAAACGTACGGTCTCAAGAAGACCGGGCTCCGGACGGCCACGTGGCACTACCGAGGTGGAAGACTGTCATGTTTGGCGTATGCATCGTACTGCATCTTTAGCAGCAGTGTCAGCCGTAGTTAGCATCAAAATGACACAACAAACTGTTACAAATCGGTTACTTCAAGGATAGCTCCGAGACAGGTGCCCTGTAGCTTACAATCCAATAACCCCAAACCACCGCCATTTCCGACGTTAGTAGTGTCAAGCAAGAGCTCATTGTAGGACAGAGTGAATAACTGTTGCCGGCCGGAGTGGCCGTGCGGTTCTAGGCGCTACAGTCTGGAACCGAGCGACCGCTACGGTCGCAGGTTCGAATCCTGCCTCGGGCACGGATGTGTGTGATGTCCTTAGGTTAGTTAGGTTTAATTAATTCTAAGTTCTAGGCGACTAATGACCTCAGAAGTTAAGTCGCATAGTGCTCAGAGCCATATGAACCAATAACTGTTGTGTTTTCTAGTGAAAGTTGGCTCTGCTTCGTTACGATTGATGGCCATGTATTGGGTTGAAGGTTTCCAGTTGAGGGCTTGCAATCAAACTGTTTGCCTGGTAGAAACACGGGACCTGGAATTATTCTCTGGGATGCGATTTGGTATGACATCAGGAGGACTCTAGTGGTTACCCCGCGTTACGTCAGTCTGGTGATTCTACGTCGTCAAGAAACGTGACTAACCGTCCCTGTATTGACCAACTGCAAAAAAATGGTTCAAATGGCTCTGAGCACTATGGGACTTAACATCTATGGTCATCAGTCCCCTAGAACTTAGAACTACTTAAACCTAACTAACCTAAGGACATCACACACATCCATGCCCGAGGCAGGATTCGAACCTGCGACCGTAGCAGTCACGCGGCTCCGGACTGAGCGCCTAGAACCGCTAGACCACCGCGGCAGGCAACTGCAACAGACATGGATCTCCATCCTATAAACTGACATACGGTAAGTGTACAACACAATGCATACACATCTGCACGCTAGGATTCAGCACGCTTGTGGTTACACCGATTATTGATGTACCAGCATTTCAAATTTGGAATAGCTTATCTCGCTCTTGCATTAACCTTTAATCTTGCATTGTTAAGCATTTAAATATGTTACATAGACAAATGTAGTCCCAAAATTTCATTACTATACATCAATTATTTGTTGTTGTTGTGATTTTTTCCATCAACGTATTTTTTCGTAGCCAACATGATGAAAAATTTCATTAAGTTATCCGAAGAAAATTAAAATTTACTTTCAGAACAGTAAACTTGACATTATGCTCCTTAAAATTTGAAATAAGAAAGGGGGTTAGGATCCAATCATCGCCCAACTGCAAGGTCATTATTGATGGAGCACAAGCTCCGATTGGAGCAAATAGGAAATGTGATACCAATACCCCTTCCAAGAAATCATATCGGCATTTGGCAGAAGCGGTTGAGGAAAATCACGGGAAATGCAAATCAGCAAGCCACCGTATACTCAATGGTGAAGGGCTCCCTGTTCTACCACTAGGCATTTTTGTTTTTCTATTCTACTCACAAATAGAAAGAGGGAAAAATGGGTGTGTATGTGCCTCCGTACGAGCTTAAATCTCTCTAGCCTTACTTCATGTCCCCATGCGAAATGTACGTTGGCAGTAGTAGAATCATTCTGCAGTCAGCCTCAAATGCCGGTTCTCAAAATGTTCTCGACAATGCTCCTCGAAAAGAAAGTCGCCCTCACTCCAGCGATTCCCATTTGGGTTCCCGACGCATCTCAGTAATACTTGCGTGTTGTTCGAACCCACCGGTAACAAATTTAGCAACTTGCCCTAGAACTGGTTGGAATTATAGGCGATATTACTAAGCCTTTCGGCTATCAAACACTGGCACGGACTATACTGAAAAACAGAATGCTGACAAAGAAACCGACTTAAAACCGGGAGACTATCTGGAAAACTTTAATGAGAAAAGCCTCTTAACAGAATTATAGTTCACGTGGCACAGATTCGTTAATGAAACTATACCAGCCAATGACAGATTGCAAGCTGTAGGATTGAGTGATACGAACTTGTATGTTAAATGTGGATTAGTGGACACTTTAATACATCGTTTTACATGCAAATGATGTAGCACGGTATGGCGTCACATTAAAAAAAAGTTTTTTATATTCCTAAGAAGAAATTACGGGAGATACATCAAAACGGATGAACTTACGACATCAGGTCCTACAAACACACCCAACAAGACTATCTCCATTATGTGAGCCTACGGTAACGTTGCCAACTACGGTATGTGATCATTCACCCGAGTCAGTTGAGGAGTAAAAATCATATATTGTATCATATTTTGCATCTGAATTCCGTAAAGCTTAAAACAGAAGAGGTCATTAGAGCAATTTTGGCAACATAATGAAAACAATATTTCATGAGCGAGGAGTAGGTTCACATTATAATCAAATTTAGGCAAGGCGCACATTCTGGTAAAAAACACAATGACCAAAAGTGGAAACTGCGTGTGTGTCAGCAGCGTAACAAATGATAACACATTTGTAGCATCTGTGCTCTGCTTGTTATATAGTTGCCTATATCTTTAACTCGTGTACGCAGATGACTTCACAGTTAAGACTTGACGGTTATGCAGTTCAAAAGCTATCTTACAGACTTTCACTAGAGACAGCACTACAATTTTGATTTATGTCTGTGAAGAATGAGATGGTTACTGCTGATTCATATTAAATCCAATAATTTTATACTTCTCTCACATTAACAGAAGAGAACAAAGAAAAAACCCTTTATGTGGATGCAACTGTGTTAGAAAAATAATTTATTGTAGATATTTCATTAATTTACCTGTTGAAGTAATTGTTTGACGAAATAAATCTCGTGTGAACAGCCTGGTACGAGTGTGCATAGCACACAGTATTTCAACAATCGACCGCGTTTGCCATCATCAGGGTGCGCCGAAATATTGTGTCCTACGCCCACTCATACCAGGCTGTTAACCCGAGATTTAATTCGTCATAAAATACGCCTGGAGAAATGGAAGAATCACAAGTAATTGTTTATTTAATCCATAATCTGTTAAGATCTGGCAAAGAATCAAGTATTTATGTTTATTTCAACTGTGCTGTTGCTCCACATAACACTTTTTCATGGTGATGACATAGACGGATACATTTTTTTTTTTTTAATCTTATGGGACTTAACTGTTAAGGTCATCAGTCCCTAAGCTTACACACTACTTAACCTAAATTATTCTAGGGACAAACACACACACCCACCCTTGCCCGAGGGAGGACTCGAACCTCCGCCGAGACCAGCCGCACGGTCCATGACTGCAGCACCCAGACCGCTCGGCTAATCCCGCGCGGCTAGACGGATACATAGTCATCGAGGAAAGTGTAATAAGGTTCCTGCGTTTTAAAAGAAGTCGCGTACTTGTGGAAATTTCGGCAGTTGAGAGTAATGTCAAGAAAAATAGCTTTGTGGTTTTGGTCGCAGGAATTTGATGAAAGCAGAACCGATGTGCAAGAATACCCAATATAGCCGACTGAAATACTAAAATACCTGGGAGTAACAATCTAGCAGCTGGCCGAACATGAAGATTAAATCCCACGACCATTATCCAAACACATAAACCCAGCATCCACACGATCCTTGTTTATGACAATTTATCGTGGACTTCCTCTTCTTCCAATTTTTATCACTCCCTCCAAATCCTGGAATGACATGCACCCCTCCTCCTTTACCACATCCAGCTAAGGCCTGCCATTCATATCATGTACCAGCTCATAAAGCTTATCGCCTCCTCAAACATGTATGATACCTCCACTTCTCTTACATCTCTTATAAACCTGAGTCCCAGCACCCTGTAGCCTCTCTCATGATTGATAACACAGACCTGCTACCATATATCTGTCTATACATCCCCGTTTCTCCTATTTCTTTCAACTTCACTGTCCTTTACCATTATAATTTAATTTGCCTACCCCTCCCAGACTACGAACTCATCACTGAAAACTGCCCATCCTTCCAGCTACATCTCACCAGACTCATCCCATCCTATTCCTAATTATGAGTCCTGCAGACTCTTGTCTTATTTAGTTAGATTCAACTCTGTCACTAACACCCAAATGCTATCTATCGGTTCCTTCCCAAGTGGACATAATGTTCTCTACTCACATTTACCAGGAATACTTATCATATCATGCTCATAATACAGGCAATGTACCGGGTGATCAAAAGTCAGTATAAATTTGAAAACTTAACAAACCACGGAATAATGTAGATAGACAGGTAAAAATTTACACACATGCTAGGAATGACATGGGGTTTTATTAGAACAAAAAAAAAAAACGAAGTTCACAAAATGTCAGACAGATGGCGCTGGACAGCAAAACGTCAGTGACTGCGCATGACAATCGTGTATGAAAGGAGCTGTAATGAGAGGGAGAATCAGATGCGCCAGCAGTCGTAGCATGTTGACGTTACCTGAAAAGACGGTTTTAGTGCAGCTGTATTATCAGAATGGGGAATGTGCAAGTTCAGCGTTACGATCCGATCGCCATAGGAAGGGATTCGAACGGGTAAAGGTCCGTTGACAAATGAAGCTGTGGCGAGAATGATTTCGAAGTTCGAAGCCACGGGTTGTTTAGACGATAGACCCCGTAGTGGCCGACCGAGCACAAGGCGTAATGCTTCTGAGACAGTTCAGGAAGAAATGGAGACTGTAGCGGGTTCGTCTATGCACGAGGAAGTCAGCGCTCGTGCAGTCGCACGTCGCACTGGCAGTCCATACACTACTGTTTGGTTGGCACTTTGGTGTACCCTCCGATGCTATCTGTACAAAACCCATCGGCATGATGAACTGTTACCTGGCGATTTGGTGAAGCGGAGGGCATTTGTGGTGTGGGCGTTTCAAAAGATGACTGAAGATGACGATTGGTTGAGTAACGTGTTGTGGACCGACGATTCTCATTTCACGCTCCGAGGGTCTGTCAACGCCCACGACTACAGAATTTGGGCTACCGAAAATCCTAGAACTTTCTTGGAAACTCCACTGCGCGACGATAAAGTTAGGGTATGGGTTGGATTTACCACATCTATCGTTATCGGGCCTTTTTTCTTCGAGGAAATGCGTGATTCTGGTTTTGTAACGTAACGGGTGAGAGGTACGCCGATATGTTACAGAATCGCATCATCCCCAGCCTGGCTGATAAACACCTGCTGGAACGTACGATGTTTATGCAGGATGGCGCTTCACCCCATATTGCTTGACGCGTGAAAGATCTCTTGCGCGCGTCGTTTGGTGATGATCTAGTGCTCAGCCGCCACTTTCGTCATGCTTGGCTTCCCAGGTCCCCAGACCTCAGTCCGTGCGATTATTGGCTGTGGGGTTACCTGAAGTCGCAAGTATATCGTGATCGACCGACATTTCCAGGAATGCTGAAAGACAACATCCGACACCAATACCCCACCATAACTCCGGACATGCTTTACAGTGCTGTTCACAACATTATTCCTCGACTACAGCTATTGTTGAGGAATGATGGTGGACATATTGAGCATTTCCTGTAAAGACCATAATCTTTGCTTTGTCTTACTTTTTATGCTAATTATTGTTATTCTGATCAGACGAAGCTCCATCCGTCGGGCATTTTTTGAACTTTCATATTTTTTCGGTTCCAAGCATGTGTGTCAATTTGTACCTCTCTATCTACATTATTCCGTGATTTATTCAGTTTTCAAATTTATACTGTTTTTGATCACCCGGTGTAACACATCAGATAATGTATATGGCACCAGTCTGCCTCCGGAGCCGAGTTGTGCCGGCACGGTAGTTTAGTGTATTCGGTCAAGGGGATGGCCACCGTCAGCAATAATAATAAAACAGGAAACCGAGTAAAGTTTTCATCGACGAAATTAGAGGGAGGTCATGCGATATCTTTAAGGAAATGCACAAGAATGGCGATGAAGAAATACACTCCTGGAAATGGAAAAAAGAACACATCGACACCGGTGTGTCAGACCCACCATACTTGCTCCGGACACTGCGAGAGGGCTGTACAAGCAATGATCACACGCACGGCACAGCGGACACACCAGGAACCGCGGTGTTGGCCGTCGAATGGCGCTAGCTGCGCAGCATTTGTGCACCGCCGCCGTCAGTGTCAGCCAGTTTGCCGTGGCATACGGAGCTCCATCGCAGTCTTTAACACTGGTAGCATGCCGCGACAGCGTGGACGTGAACCGTATGTGCAGTTGACGGACTTTGAGCGAGGGCGTATAGTGGGCATGCGGGAGGCCGGGTGGACGTACCACCGAATTGCTCAACACGTGGGGCGTGAGGTCTCCACAGTACTTCGATGTTGTCGCCAGTGGTCGGCGGAAGGTGCACGTGCCCGTCGACCTGGGACCGGACCGCAGCGACGCACGGATGCACGCCAAGACCGTAGGATCCTACGCAGTGCCGTAGGTGACCGCACCGCCACTTCCCAGTTAATTAGGGACACTGTTGCTCCTGGGGTATCGGCGAGGACCATTCGCAACTGTCTCCATGAAGCTGGGCTACGGTCCCGCACACCGTTAGGCCGTCTTCCGCTCACGCCCCAACATCGTGCAGCCCGCCTCCAGTGGTGTCGCGACAGGCGTGAATGGAGGGACGAATGGAGACGTGTCATCTTCAGCGATGAGAGTCGCTTCTGCCTTGGTGCCAATGATGGTCGTATGCGTGTTTGGCGCCGTGCAGGTGAGCGTCACAATCAGGACTGCATACGACCGAGGCACACAGGGCCAACACCCGGCATCATGGTGTGGGGAGCGATCTCCTACACTGGCCGTACACCACTGGTGATCGTCGAGGGGACACTGAATAGTGCACGGTACATCCAAACCTTCATCGAACCCATCGTTGTACCATTCCTAGACCGGCCAGGGAACTTGCTGTTCCAACAGGACAATGCACGTCCACATGTATCCCGTGCCACCCAACGTGCTCTGGAAGGTGTAAGTCAACTACCTTGGCCAGCAAGATCTCCGGATCTGTCCCCCATTGAGCATGTTTGGGACTGGATGAAGCGTCGTCTCACGCAGTCTGCACGTCCAGCACGAACGCTGGTCCAACTGAGGCGCCAGGTGGAAATGGCATGGCAAGCCTTTCCACAGGACTACATCCAGCATCTCTACGATCGTCTCCATGGGAGAATAGCAGCCTGCATTGCTGCGAAAGGTGGATATACACTGTACTAGTGCCGACATTGTGCATGCTCTGTTGCCTGTGTCTATGTGCCTGTGGTTCTGTCAGTGTGATCATGTGATGTATCTGACCCCAGGAATGTGTCAATAAAGTTTCCCCTTCCTGGGACAATGAATTCACGGTGTTCTTATTTCAATTTCCAGGAGTGTAGATACGAGGGGTGTTCAATAAGTACTACAACCCATTTTTTTCTGCTGGCAGGTTTGTATTATTTACGATTCCAATACACCATATTATTTCCCACTCTTTCAGCTTTTTTAATGCGACGGCGTTACGCCATGTTACTGGGAGCGACTGTATGTCCGCATGACACCATCCTACTTGTCGACGTCGTAGCCAGCGCTTTGCAGCATCAGTAATCTTCCCATTATCCACATGCTGCTTTCCACGGTGTGCATCCTTCATTGGGCCAAACAGATGTAGGTCGACAGGAGTATCATCCGGGCTGTAGAGTGGAAGAAGAATAACAGTCCAATGAATTTCGTGTCCTCCTCTAGGGTGCGCAGACTTGTGTGAGGCCTTACGGTGTCATAGAGAAGTTCATTTGCATTTTGTGGCAACGAACACCCTGTCCACACGTTCAAACATTGAAGGACTCACTGCTGTGTGCGGCCGGCCGCCACGCGGGATATCGGACTTGTTTGCGCGACCTTTTTGCAGTTACGACAGATACTTCGCCCAACGACTCACTGTGCTTTTGTTCACTGCTAGGTCTCCGTAGACATTCTGCAAGCGCCTATGAATATCGATGATGCTCTGGTTTTCTGCCAAAACTAACACTTTGGCATCTCTCTACATCGAACGCACTTTCGTTACAGACGACATTTTGAAGGCTACGTACAGCGCCGCCACCTGTCAGAATTTCGTGAAACTGTAGGGTCTGAAACGGGTATATTCCACGATGTCCCGAAACGAATTCAACCGAAATTGGCCAAGAAAAAAAAGTGTCCCGTTACTTAGTAAACACCCGTTGTATAAATAAAAATAAAAATGGTCAGCACATCCGCCTCACATACGGATGACGCGGGTTCAAATTCCGGTACTGCCAAGCATTTTCCTTGTTGGGAGGACTAGAACAGGGTGCATTCGGCCTCGTGGTGCCAACTGAGGAGCTACTTAAATCAGAAGTAGCGACTCCTAGGCCTGTAAAGTAGTCAAAGGCAGGGAGAACGGCGTGTTGGCCTCATGTCCCTCCACACGGCATCCGCATTACGCCACATCACAGAGGATGACAGCAACCAATGGACATCGCATGGTCATCAGGGCATGGTCACGGACTTTATCTCCACTAAACTAAACTCCGTCCAAAGAGGCCTCGGTAATCTCAATGATACCAACAGATATCTAATGGGAAGCTATTACGCTTTGCCCAGTGAGTTTGCTTTTTTAATTAGGATGTGGGGAGGTTTCATTTTCAGTTTACTTAAATGGTTCAGTTTTAAGTTGATCGATTTAAAAGCTTTAGACGATAGTAGGAACTATGACTTAAGAATATTATTTTGTTCACCCTGTAAATTCTGTCTCTTACATAAATATAGACATCGTATTACTGCACCGCCTACGCCTGAGAGCGCTAGCAAAGTTACATGCATTCAAAGTTCAGCAGTGTTAAATAACAGACATATTTTGAAGAATGGTCAGGAATTTTCTTTATGTGTAAGATACGGGATTGATGGAATTGGAGAATGAATATTTTTGATGCAATTATGGAGAGAGAAGCTATGAAGATTATTTTTGAGCTTTTCTGGAATGTTGAGAGACTGTGGTAAGAATGTAAATGCATCGTATTGTTTTGTGTTATGAGATTGTAGTAACGAAGCTGAGATAGTAGGATTATGAGATTGTAGTAACGAAACTGAGATAGTAGGATTGTTATTTAGATTGTTGTGATACGAAGATGAGATTCCTCTTTCTTAAAGTTAATTCTTAATGTCATGTTACGTAAATATTGTAGTGAAAATTTAATTGATAAAGCATTACCTCTCAATACAGAGTTTCATATGAATTTAGTCAGAAGTCTTTTCCTAACAGTTACAATTCCCACCTTTCACTCAGTTTATTATCTACGAGGTTAAGTCAATTATTATCAGCAAAGTAGTTACAAAATTTTATTGCAATCAAATAGGAAACTTACAAGAATATACTTTTTCGACATAGTGTCCCTGCGTTTCAACGCACTTGATCCATCGTTGTACAAGCTTCCTGATGCCCTCATAAAAGAATGTTCTCGGCTGAGCTGCGAAACCACGAATGCACCGCTTCTTTCACTACTTCGTCCGAGGCAAATCGACGGCCCCTTAACGCCCGTTTGAGTGGACCAAACAAGCGATCGTCAGAAGGGGCATGATCGGGACTATATGGAGGATGATGCAGTACTTGAAATTTGAGTTTCTGAAGCGTTGCAGCAGTGTGGGCAGCAGTATGCGAGCGGGCATTGTCGTGCAACAACACATCACTTTTTGATAGCAATCCTCGGCGTTTGCTTCGAATTGCAGGTTTTAGCCTGGCAGTAAGCATCTCACTGTAACGTACACTGTTTATTGTTGTGCCCCTTTCCCCATAATGTTCCAGAGCTGGACATTGTGCGTCCCAAAACACCGTAAGCATCAGTTTTCCTGCGGACGGCTGGGTCTTGAACTTTTTCTTGCACGGTGAATTTGGATGTTTCCATTCCATACTCTGCCATTTACTCTCCGGCTCGTAATGATGGATCAATGTTACGTCACCAGTAATGATCCTGTTTAAGAAGTTGTCCTCTTCGTTACCATAGCGATCCAAATGTTTTCTGCAGATGTCCAAGCGCGTTTGTTTATGCAACTTTGTCAGTTGTTTTGGGACTCATCTTGCACAAACTTTACGAAACACAAGTCTACTGTGGATGACTTCATAGGCAGAACCGTGACTAACTTGCTGATGATGTGCCACTTCGTCAATTGTTAATCGTCTGTCTAAGAGAATCATTTCACGGGAACGCTCAATGTTTTCTTCATTTGTGGCGGTAAACGGCCTTCTGGCTTCTTCATCGTGCGTAAAACTTGTGTAACCATTTCGGAATTTTTCAATCCATTCGTAGAAACTCCGTTGTGGCAAAACATATAACTAAATTGCGGATAATAATTGCCTCACCCTCGTACGTACGCATACTGCAATCTATGGTATAAAATCCTCAGTCGTAGTTTTTAGTATTGCTTTGCTGCAGTATACTGTGTTCTTCTTCAGAGAAATCTGCTGAAATCTTTGTCAAGACACGAGGTAAGTGAAAATAGAGCTTAGACCCATGAATATCTTTGTAAGTTCAGTTTCTCATTTATTCCAGAAGTCAGGTTAAGAAGATTCACTCAGATGGAGAGAAGCAGACAAGCCGTTAAGTTAAAAAACTGTCAGTCTCTGTGACATTTCAAGCTCATTAACGAAAGAAATAAATGTCCTGAGTGACTCTGCAATCATTGTGAATATTTTGTGAATAGAACAGTCCAGATTGAGTAAGATATTTACAACGAGGTTTCGGCTACTGGGATCAGCTGTTCAAAACTGTGATGTAGTGAAACTTTCAGTGCCAGTATCAATAAAAACTGTGCGAAAGTTGGATAGGTGGGGGAGGACACCATCGTTGTAGGTAAGAACGTATTTTAAGCGATATAGACGATTTTATTCACAAAACAGTTATTAGTACTCTATCGAAAATAATGCATATCAGCACTAAATTCAGTCTCGTATATGATACCGTTTAAACGAAACTGGCTCCAGCAATAAAACCTGCGCCTCTTACCACTTTTGGAACGATTGTAAGTTATTATTATTTTAGTTACAAGCTTTTGGGAATATTGCTAATTACTGGATCACAAAGTTTCGTTGTAGGGAGAAGAGTACAACGAAGATGAAGGTTTATCGTCACGCCGATGTTAATGCCATTAAAAGTGGAGCACATGCACTTATGGGAGAAGGATGGAGAATAAATCGACTGTTCCCTTTGGAGGGGACGATCACGGCTTTCGCATTTAGTGATTTAAGACAACCACAGAAAATCCAAATCTGGGCGGCTGGACGCCGATGTAAAACACGATATTTCAGAAAGCAACTGCTGTGACTTATTATTTCGCCGTGAATATAATGTTGGCTAAGAATCCAAACAAACAATATCGTCACATTTACACCAAACTTAAAAGACTAGTAAACTGTTATTTCTCTCGAAAGTGTTTAGCAAAGCGTACACGTTCAAAGCAATTCTAATATCAATGATTTTCCATTACTTTCAACATAGTTTACGTTACCTAAGATTTAATTTCTGTAGTATTCGTAAGGAGCTATCTGCATCAACCAGATCCTCCCGTGACTTTGTTTTATGATACAATAAAGCCGTTATGGTGGATAGTGTCTCGAAGAGACGTAACTAGAAACTAACTTAAAGATATTTCTGTTTTAGAAATTACAAACAGAGACATTCAGATCAGTTCGTTTTGTTCTACGGATCTGGCTTTACCCAGACCTGCGTCGTTTTGAGTAATTAGAATAACAAACACGATTGAGCATCAGTATCTTAACAGTAGGGGGGGGGGGGGGAATGCTTCTGCTGCGTTTCTGATGCTGAGATATTGACCTAAAGCACAGAAGACACCATCAGCGTCCTTTGATTTTAAACGGTTACACATACGGTCAATGCCGACAGGACTAATTAACATATTTCAAGAATACCTACCGGCGCGGAAAAACAAGTATTTTTATATACTGCCTCGTGGGAGATTGGGCCTCGGAGATCAGATATTTGATAGAATAACCTCATCATAAGACGCGGAACAGGTGCATCGTAAATGAATATTAAGAAAACAAATTACGCATAAGAATTTTCTGGGCCGTAAGTGTTGTTAAAAGAAATTAAGTTATGCATGGTAAATTGTGTATTTTTCTTATCATGTTTTAATCAGTGCCCGTATTATACGCTACGACAGGAGTCCCCTTTTTTCGCTGATTATATTAAAACTAAACTGATTAGCATCAAGATTCTGAGGATGAGCTCCCCTCTGCTTGGTTTGTTAACAGGGAAAACGTGCATCTCGTCTCTGTATCTGCTTCTGTAGATGACATAAAATAATTAGGTACTCAGTCTTACGTTCGCCCAGTAATTTTATGTTCACAAGAACGTGAAAGGTCTTGCATTCTATTTAGATTTAATAAGACGAAGGAACATTATCGAATTTTATCAGTTTAAGTAGCGCCATATCCTTCTACTCAGGCAGTGAAGTTTACGTTTATGACTATCTCACGCAATCTGCGTCGTAGTCCTCATTCCCTAAATAGAGTTTTAATAGTGGCTGTTCGACTAATAGAAGTTGCGTCGGTTCAGGAACCATTTACGAATGTCGGAAAAATAAACTCTCTGGTAATGTAGCTATATATTGCATTTAATTAAGTTGGTTCAAAGATTTCCTTCTTTATGCTCAGAATTGTGAAAAACTTCCAGGAGCTTCTCCGTTCCTTTTTATTGTCTTTACAAATAAAGTATCTTCGAAAAGTCACTAGACGCTACAAAAAATTAAATTCATTATCTATTTCGTTTAGGACTACTTAGTAGGGATAATGGACTGATAATAGAATGCCGTTAATTTAACAACGACATTAATGAATATACTTTATTCAAATTTATGCTGGTTGTCAGCTGTGGTTCACAATATTCAGAGCAATGTGTTTTCGAAATGATACTGTGTTTCACTTTCAAACTTTATGGTCAGTTTGCATAAACTAGGAATTTGAAAAATAAGAGCGTTATCAGTTTTTTTTTTGAATTCATTATCAAGTTTATTTGAGAAATTCATAACTAAAGAAAAGTGAAATTTTGGTGTCTGACCAATTTTAGTTCCAGGAAGTCCCTGCTTGACAAACCTACTCTAGAATATACGTAAGCAAGTACGAAGCGCATTAGAGAATGTACACCATAAACGTGATTCAATTATTGTAATCACAGCTTTGTACTGTAGCATATGACAAACAATACGAAAAATTGTTACCACAGTACGCAACGTAACTGTGATACGATGTCGACCTGAGAAGCACGGGAATGAGGGCCTCCGGATGTCTGACATTTCTTGTGGCGGTATTACAATCTTTAACCGGTATAGTGTTTATCAATAATTCCACTATATGACTAAAAAGACATGTAAGATGATTAATTCTCTGAAATTTGATAACGTTAGTAAGTGCTGCTGTAAACTAAAACCGTAGTATACACCTCTCATGTGTACTAATGCAATGACAGTAAGTGTAATACAGAATCTCCGCTCCGTTAGATAGTCTGTGAGTGGAAGGCGGAATACTTTTTAATGTAGTTAATTACGGAAACGCTGCAAAAAAACTATATCAGTTTTCGAATTAATCTCCCCATGATGTACTCAGATTCGCTAATACAATGCGGCAAAATATCTGTCAAAAAGAATTCGTTTAGGTTACTGCGAACGTATTCGCTACAATAAGTGGCGCATCTCTTCATTAGAACGGCACAAACGTCCTTCTAATATTTCCATAAACTTTTTAACGATTATTTAAGAGGCATGAAGCACGATTCAGTACTTGTGTTTGTCTCTCACGACGTGTAATGTTACATTATAGCCCCTTTACTATCTCTAAATAAGGAAATTATAAATTTCCCTGCTGGCAGCTCTGGTTGGAATTTCTTTCATTTGAGTGATGATAAATAACAAATTTCTCAAGGATTTCCGTCACTTGGCAGTAACGGATCGAAGTTAGTCCATGGTAATGATTCTTGCGAGAAAAATATAATGCGCTGCTTTTTCCATCCAAGAGTCACCTGTCGTGGCATACATTTTTCAGACACTTCCTAAAATTAGAGCATATCGTGCGTACTGTGGCAAGCAGGATCTTGAGTAAAGTTTACAGTTAGCACAGTTTTATCTAGTGGGACTCGTGGTTTTTCCATCGCGATTGCTCCAACGGCTGTCATGTCTGGAATCTCAGTGTGATGTGTTCGGGCAGGAACGAGGAAGATTCGGCTCGAACGTCACATCATTTGCGAACTTCGCATTTCATTAGGAGACTGGCTGCAATGACACACATGCACTGACACACTTAACGTCCCGTCTGTAATAAAGTTTATGATCTTCATCACATGAAACCGAGAAATGGAATATTCTTCGTTCTTGGTGCAAGTTAGAAGTAGGACGGCATTTGTGATGTTGCTTTGTTGTTATTTCGGTAAGCGATTGATGCAGTCAACAAGCGAACATTTCATCAAATGTTAGCGAATTTAAAGACTACTGGTACCACTTTATCGCTGTTTCATTATAAATTTTTAATTTTCGTTTGACACGCTTTCGTACAGCTGGAGCAACGCAATTTATAAAATATGGAAACGTTTCTATAAACGAGAAGTGAAGAAATGACGTTATTAAAACTTATCAATTTGGCATTTTGAGAACTGTAATTGATGTAGTAGAATATTTTCTTTTTTCGTTTCACATGGTGTATTATGCTTACAATAAGCCGCAACATGTTGAGAAATGAAACATGTTGCGTTAAATACAGCAATAGAGTAGTAAAAATCCGCGGCACCAAGAAAGAAGCACCTTTCGTACTGGAGAAATAATGGCACGTGCTTCCAACAGAGCGTAGAAAAAGGAAGAAGAGAGAGGCGGCCATGCTTTATTTTTACTCCGATCGGCAGAACACGACCGCAAACGATGCTGCGCATTGCCTTCAACGTATTAACGTTTGTGTGTGGCTTACCCCGCGGGTAAAATTCGAGCGAGGAGCGGAAGAGTGATCTCCTCATCTTTTGCATCACAAGGATTTCGAAGCCAATTAGGGAAGCGCTGCTCCCTGTTTCGTCCCGGTGGCCATAGCGATTTATTAGCCTTTGTTTTTCTCTCTTTCTGTATTCGTCGGGAACTCACGCCAGATTGAAGTCGGTCAGTGATCCGTCGTCATGAATTATCTTGCCCGTTAGGTAGAATAACCCGGATGCCAACGTCCACCTACAGAAATTGACGCCTGCTACGGTGGCTAAGCTGATGTTTCGATACAGCGGCGGTTTCCTAAGAGATCTGACGATTCTGCGGCTTACCCGCCTGCAGCATGCTCCAACCACCCACGCTCAGATAAGTTTAACGGCAGCGAAAGCGAAAATCGCTACCTGTTCTTAGCGTGGTTGCTTTTCTACTATGCGGGCAACCGTTCGCGGGGCATTGCTATGGTGTTTTCGGCGTAGAAAAGAAGTTCTACGCAGAATGAGGGTTTTAATAATAGGAGCTTTTACTTTATGTTGTGGCTTCCGTTTATAACAGACAAACATTCGTTATCTATATTTTCCTGTAACGTTTGGAATAATTAAAAAACTTAATCTTTTTTGAATCTGGGGTGTTTATTTTTCTGACGGCATCAATCTGTGCACGAGCCGTCCATCAACTGGTGTACATTTGTGCTTTTGCAACCATTTATTGACTGTGAGGGTACTGTTTTATAAAAATGGAGATACCAGTGTCAAACTTTAAATATTTATCGTGCCATTTACTTTGATAATGGCAACTGAGGAGTCTTTTGAAATTATGCACACTACGAAATAATTATCAACAGAAATTAAATTACATACGAAAGAGGAAACATTGGTACTTCAAACAGTGAACCAAGTAAGAGCTATAATGTCGATAACAATTGTGTTACTTCCACTATTCATACTTGCCAATATTTCAAAAAGTTACCCCGAAGCAATTAGTTTGAATTTTCATTCAAGATTAATAACTTCACTGCCCACCCACTAACATACATCTGCTCTGACCGATTTACCCTAAAGATAATAGTTCGTTAGGTAATGTAATTTTAAAAACAGAAATTTTATTACTCGTTGAAACTATGATGGAAATAGATAGTTTGATGTACAGTTAAGTTTTAATGAAGAATTGCTAAGATGCCCGCATCTCGTGGTCGTGCGGTAGCGTTCTCGCTTCCCACGCCCGGGTTCCCGGGTTCGATTCCCGGCGGGATCAGGGATTTTCTCTGCCTCGTGATGGCTGGGTGTTGTGTGCTGTCCTTAGGTTAGTTAGGTTTAAGTAGTTCTAAGTTCTAGGGGACTTATGACCACAGCAGTTGAGTCCCAAAGTGCTCAGAGCCATTTGAACCGTTTTTGAACCAATTGCTAAGCAAATATAATCTATAATATCATCGGTTAGAAAGAGAAAATGGTTGCTGCACACATATAGAATATACTACGACCGGTGACTGAAAAAGCATCTAGGTTTTTATAAGCCCAAAGGAAACAAAATGAAACTGGTTTGGGTAATGCACAAAAGATCTGCAGCACTAGAGCGATGAACTAAGGCAAACGCTACACAAGTAAGAGGCCTACAAGAGCGTAGGAGACGTCGAGAACTTCTGTCATATGAAAGAAAGTGTGCCTTCACTGAGGGACACAAGGGATACTTGCTGGATGACAAACCTAGCCTATTAATTCACCTGAGATTTTCATGCCCGGTTGCCTTAGCTGCTGATGAATCTTCCTGGTTGTACGAACGAGGTCCATGAAACATTTATTTTCCAGAGCTACACTTGACGTCTTCAGAGATGCTCTTGGTTCCGCCGAGTCTTGCTGACTTTTTTTCAGAAAACTATTGACTTCCTGACTGAATAACATGCTCTGCTACATCTGATTTTAAAAGGAAAGAGAAAACCATCAAACACAGTGGTATAGGCTATTGACAGTGGCTCTACAGAATAGATAGTTACGCTTTATGTTTGACAGACGACAGTTCAACAGACGAGTTTAATATTTGACAAGGATTACCTCTACCGATCAAATGTTAACTTTTCCCACTACTTCTTTCCTCAGTACTAATGTCGCTCTTCGACGTCAGACCTGTCACTTGGCAAGACTCAACGGCACCATTGCACCATTGAAAGTGATCGACGCACAATGGACGAAACGTCAGGAACAAAGAAGTTTCATGGACTGCAGCCATGCAACAGGAAGAGTCACCAGCAGATATCAGTAGTGCCAAGCATAGAAAATGATTATATATTTTAATGCGTACTTCATGGTAGCTCAACCTAAATATATAAAAAAGAAGTTACATACAGTTTTCTTTCTCTAGGTTCAGTATCACTGACGGTCGTTACCGTACCTCACATAGTTATTCATTATTTACGTCTACTTCTGTCTAGTGCTTTGTTAAGCTTGAAACTGGATTCTATCACGGGAAACAATACGATTATAGTTTGAGATAAAACGACGAAAGTTATAGGATATAGTCTCAGATACTGAAAACTGAAAGGGTAGGCTTACATAGAAAACCACTACTACCTACTTTTAGGTTTTTCATATGAAGTAATTATGGGACCTCTGCTTATGTTACTATGCGTAAAAAGCGCGTGAGACAACAGTGGCTTAGACGGTGATTATTTAATCCAGGTAGATCATTGTTTCTGCTCTGAAATGTAGGAACAAGAAAAAATATTTATTAGACATGAATTTCACGAGGCTGAACTCAAAATTGTCCGGTTTATCATTCGATGGAATTAAAGGGGTTGGACAAATATACGCAAATACCGCGCGAAGTGCTTGCTTGAACATAAACGCACGACAAGCCGGCATGTGACGCTGTTGTATTTGACGACGATCGGCACCTGTGCAATGCCCTCAGTATGTTGCAAGTGCCATTCGTGGCCAGAACAGTACTCTATATAGCTATGATTGCATTATGTCCGATCTCAGTACCTTCGAACGTTAGCATATCGTTGCTGCTCGTATGGTGGGTGCTTCCGTGTCCAAGACAGTCTAAGTGTTCGGTATTTCAAGAGGCACCGCATCGAAGATTTATGCTGTACACAGTAAAGGCGGGAAAAAAAATCGTCCGCTAAGTCACAACACGGACGGAAGTATATGTTAAGTTATCATCATAGAAGATCATTGAAGATGATTGTGACGAAAACTAAGAGAATGACACACTACCCGATGACGGCAATCCCTAGTAGTGCAGAACAGCGGTTCGTCGTTGAAGAAACTGCAATTCCATTTTTCATCATTTCATGCTTCGTAGTCACGAAACACCTCTAAAACGTAGCCACTCGTGTTGTGTTGTTGCCGGCCGCGGTGGCCGTGTGGTTCTGGGCGCTTCAGTCCGGAACCGGGCGACCGCTACGGTCGCAGGTTCGAATCCTGCCTCGGGCATGGAAGTGTGTGATGTCCTTAGGTTATTTAGGTTTAATTAGTTCTAAGTTCTAGGCGACTGATGACCTCCGAAGTTAAGTCGCATAGTGCTCAGAACCATTTGAACCATTTGTTGTGTTGTTGACGACAGTCAACAAAAGGGAAGGTAATTCCCCAGTCCATGAGTTTCTAGTCTCGAACCAGTGTCGCAGCGTGACAGAGAATGTTTTAGCGAGTCCATTACTTGAAGTCTGATGGCAAGGGAGTATGTGAAGTGGTTACTATGTGCATGGTGCACAATAGAGTAATCTTCCCTTGTGGTGGTCAGACGTGGTCGGCAGCAATCTTTACGACTTGACTATCTTCCCTCAAGTTCGTAAACAGTCTGATATTGAGCCACCGTCACATCCGAATTCCCCACAACTTCGGATAATTTTCAATACGACCAGCCTGCAAAATGGAGGTTTGCAGTGACGCCATTATCAAACTCTGTCAGGTGCTGACAACATTGTGTCACCCGAAGGAGCGAAATTTCCATGTCCTTCACAGTGTTAATTTAATATGTGTTACATTACATCCGGCCATATCTTTTGAGTGCTTACTTTTCCTGTCAGGCAGTGCATATGAGGAAAGTGAGCTGAATTTGTTTCGGCTCAGTTTTCATCTGAATTAATGGCACAAGAATTCCTTTTTTCACAGTATTTCAAAGAACAGTTTCATTTAGATAAACTTTAAACAGCTATGAATTAGCGTGACACCTTGTGTACACACGTTTACAGTAATGACAACAAATATGACAAGGTATCCGAGTAGTGTCAGTCTCTCTTAGATAATGTGGGAGATTATATTGTTGCTGCCTTATTATCCTCTTACGTTTATCTCAAGTGTTCGATAAACTACAAGCAAAACGCTATTTAGTATGCACTCTACTAATCCAAATGAGTTACATCTTATCAGCCGGCCGCGGTGGTCTAGTGGTTCTAGGCGCGCAGTCCGGAACCACGAGTCTGCTACGGTCGCAGGTTCGAAACCTGCCTCGGGCATAGATGTGTGTGATGTTCAAATGGTTCAAATGGCTCTGAGCACTATGGGACTTAACATCTGTGGTCATCAGTCCCCTAGAACTTAGAACTACTTAAACCTAACTAACCTAGGGACATCACACACATCCATGCCCGAGGCAGGATTCGAACCTGCGACCGTAGCAGCCGCGCGGCTCCGGACTGAGCGCCTAGAACCGCTAGACCACTGCGGGCGGCTGTGTGTGATGTCCTTACGTTAGTTAGGTTTAAGTAGTTCTAAGTTCTAGGGGACTGATGGCTTCAGATGTTAAGTCCCATAGTGATCAGAGCCATTTGAGCCATCTTATCATGATAACGTTTCGGGAAAGTCGTTTTTAAAAAACAAAGTATGCAAAATAGTCCGAATTCGCTGAATAGTGTGCACTTGCGGCTTCTACGCGTTCTGGATCTATATTCAGTTCATAGTCATAGCTATACAGGATTATAGCGAAGGTATGTAATTGTAACAGTGTGGATACATAAATAAAAAAACACTGTTAACAAATCATTCGGTGTCACAATTGAGTCGTTACAGTTGACACAAGCAGAAAAGATAGGCCTTGACAGATGTACAATTCAGCAAATTTCTCACCTTCCGACCTACGGGGTAGAGAATCGAGGTGGGTACAAAACATTTGGGGGAGAAGTTGCAACATCATTTCTTTACTGATTGTCTACTTTCCTGCTAGTGGCTCTTTCACAGATGAAGTAAAAGTCTTGTCTACATCGAGATTAGAACCGAAAGCCAAGACACTCTTTCGCTTGAAAGACGCACACTACACCGCAAAACTAGCCAACAACTGCATCAGACAGCACTCCCTTTTCCTCTCTGTGATTGTTAAGACAGACGTTCTCAAACTAAATGGCGAGGTAAGTTGCCGTTTCGGTTGGAACGAACTTCCTAGACTCAAAATCACAAATCAGCTGCCTTATATCATCAAAAGACTATTTCGAATGAATCTGCAAGAACAAGTCTGAACCATTCCAGGAGGTAAATCGACGGGTACATAGTTGCCAAATGTATTCTACAGTGTTGCCCATTCTCCATAAGACTAACCGCAGACTGAATACGTTTGGTCAGAAGAGTGAATCTTGAAGTGGGTGGGACCAGGTAAGCCTACCCTTCGAAGATGCGGTGTTACCAGCAGCCACTGAATTAATCGGGAGCAGAAATATCTGGTAATGAGTATTATTCGCATTTCTGAAACTATGATTTAGACCTAAGACTTAGTTACGAATGATATCCAGATGCACTGTCTGCAACTTGAACATCAAAAATTAGAATCAGAGACAATTATTATGGCAGTTCTCCTCTGTGTAGCTGTTGTAGGCATTTTTGTGATGGTACTTTAATCGAGCTACAAACTAAATAACTCATACAGTGGAAGCAGTTCGAATTCACAACATTGCTAGAAACTTTTAAAATTATAAGTACATATCAATGATTTTAATATTATGTAGCTGAAAACAGTTTACCACCTATAAGATATATGAACGCAGATGAAAAGACATAATAACACTATCTATGTGTGTTCAGTTTCGGTAGTCATATTTAATATGGTGTGAATGACATATAGTCTGAAATTACAAAAGCAAACTTTGCAAAGTATTTTTTCGCAACGATTGAAAAATAGAACCCGAAGCCTTGAAGGTAATTAATCAAGTACAATCACAGGAGAGAAGCATTTGTGATGAGAATGTGAAAAAAGTCAGAAAAACCGCTTTCAGTGATGTGTTGAATATGTCATTCTTAAGCAAAACTGCCATTCATTCTTTCAAAATCGAATAGATGAAAACCATCGTCTACTCGTAATGACTATAATGTAACTGCTAGTTAGACGTTGTCAATACTAGCTAAAAACATCTGATGAATGAGCTCCTCAGTTTTCAGACTGCTTAATAGAGAGAGGAACCAAAGTAACAAGAAGAGGTTACCGTAGGTGAGCTAGGGACGGAATTTCGATAGAGTATCTTGCTGATGGCGCGTTTTGCTCGTAGTTTATTTCTCAGGTGTTTCACACTAATGAGTCCTTTAAGCTATCACAACACTCATATATTAATTATCTAGCTGTAATTGTTAAAACAGCCTGCTAGTTTTATTATTACATTAACTGTGGCCATATCTGACTCGGTGGACACCGGCAATTGTAATTTCATATTAGCTTTGAGACCACTGGAAAGGCTAATAACACTTTCAGGATAGTCACTGTGCACACCAGTTTGTCTCCTGAGACAGTTGCTCGTCGGATCCTGTTTGATTAAGAATTTGAGGGTCACATAAATAGGATAAAACCAACAGGTCACATACAAGTGGAGATTATGCACCTCAGTTTTTACATCACAATGGAATAACCTGAAACAGTTACGTAATCGTAAGGCAACGAGTTCACATGAAATGAGGTTGATGAAATAAGTTAGATATTTCGAGATCAAATGTAAGTCGTTTCTTCTGTAAGTACGTCCATTCCTAAATCACCCGCGCGCTGCTAACAAACCCCAAATACATGTGACGGAAGATCTATTCAGGTCGCGTTACACTTTTCTACAACTCGAGGTCCTAATGAAGAGTTTCTGTCACATGATACAGTCGTTATTCCAGCCCCGGTGCGATAGAGTCCCCAGCTATCATTCTTCAATGCAAAACTCAGTAGTGATGTAGTTTCAGGAAAAGTGTCAAAACGAGGGATTCTGAAAGTCCAAAAATACATGAAACGAAATATGACAGTTTCCACAGAACTGAAGCGGTTTAGTACTACTTTAACAAGCTTAATTACATCACCGTAATTCTGAAGGCTGCAATGGCCTTGCCGCAGTGTATACACCGGTTCCCATGAGATCACCGAAGTTAAGCGCTGTCGGGCGTGGCCGGCACTTGGATGGGTGACCATCCAGCCGCAATGCGCTGTTGCCATTTTTCGCGGTGCACTCAGCCTCGTGATGCCAATTGAGGAGCTACTCGACCGTATAGTAGTATCTCCAGTCAAAGAAAACCATCATAACGACCGGGAGAACGGTGTGCAGACCACATGCCCCTTCTATCTGCATCCTCATTTGAGGATGACACGGCGGTCGGATGGTCCCGATGTGCCACTTGTGGCCTGAAGACGAAGTACTATAGTGTTATAATTCGGAGGCTGCAGGATGTGGTTAGTTTCTCAAAATCGACATTTGTATCCAGTAGGTATCCCCCTATGTTTCCGGTGCAGAAATAATGAAAGAAATCCATGTTCCTTCCACGAGCGTGGACTCAACATCAACAGTTCCCCGAAACTATATCTTGCAAAAAGAAGCCGTAATAGATCTCTCTCTGTCACCGTCGATTCTTAGCTTGGTGAAATAAGGACATAAATAAACGGACGCTTGCTTTGTCTTAGGTGCCAACAGTCAATAGTTTAAAGTAAAACGACAGTCAGAGGTATGATGCTACTGTGTCAGTTCGCATACATTGTGTTACATGCTGCAAGGAAGTTGGTAGTGTAACAGCTAATAGGACAGGTTCGAATTTTTATGCTACATGTTCAAATCCAATCTTATGTTGCTATATTTTTCCTTTATCCCATCATAGAAGTATGTGACATCAGTGACATAAATATTTTTGTGACACCCAGAAATACAATGGAGTTTTTTGCATAGCAAATAGCATTCCAAAGATGATTAAAATTAGATTTTATGGTCACAAATTCTATATAGCCTGGACTGGAAATTGAAAACATGTAAATTTTAGTATATCAATTAATGCTTTGATTTTTACTTTTGTACAACAAAAAAATTAGTGTATCCCTAGGACTATATCTATCACAAAAATGTTCAAAGCATAAGAATTCGAAGCACCATCAGCAATGTGCGTAGGCACATATGCCACAGTCATATGGTCTGCTGTGAATATCAATAGCAAAAGCATCTTCATTGACGTTAAATACCTCGAGAAGTGGCGACAACATTTTGCGGAAAACAAAGCATGTCAAAGCATTTAATCGAAAGCTGCAGCCTGCTTCTAGTTGTGATTTCCATTTGCTGTGCGCCGAGGGCACTTTTTTAATGGGAGACTGTAATTTCGTACTTCAGGAAAAGTATATACCGTATGGCTGACAGAAGGGCACACACTTACGAGATAGTACTTTTAGTCAACAGGTCGACATTCCGTTTTCAGCTACATGCAGGCCATCTAATAAGGAGGGTTAAGCTTTGCCCATCTCACGAGTCAGTATGTGCAGAAACGGCGCCATTTTTATGTGTTGTGGGTGTTGTACACAGATTATGATGCCATTTCATTGACTGGCTTACGTGTTGTTAGACTCGATGACCAGATTAGCCAGCGACTTCTTGGAGACAAGCAATGACTGTTAGTAACAGTTTTTCGTACAGTGTTAATCTGTTTTGGGCTGGGTACGCGTGTGCAAGCTTACAAGTACAAATGAACTATCGTCATAGAGAACTCAAGTGATGATGGCTTGAATCCGAACCATGTGAGGTTTTAGGCGACTCTTCTGATCTTTAAGAGGGGAAGGCTGGGTTAAAGTGGAGGCTGAGGAATCCTTGTCCCGACCGAATTCGATCCTGTAACCTCTCGATATATATGCATGCACTTTACCGCTAGAGCACCACATCAGACAAAATATACATAATCTATTCGTAGATTTTGGTGAATGTGTTTGCATGTATCAAAAGATACGACATATATGGCCGTATGTTTTCATTACATTGGCTGAGAAGCTTACATTATTTATATCGCCTAAGGACCAGATGCCTTACTACCTCACATATATTTCAACCTGTTACTTCTATACAATTCTGAAAAAAAGGGTCTTAGCAGTCAGAGAGACAGACAGGCACATCGACAGACTGATGGACAAGAACTTGATCCTGTAAGTGTTCCGTTTTTACTAACTGAGGTATGGAACGCTAACAATAGAGCCATTTCTATCCATTATTAACTCGAGGGATGTGCAATATTTATTATAAGTGATTCCGTCACAAGTAGAAGCGATACAATTAACAAAATATGTGCCTGGATCCGTAATCAATTACAAGTTGCAGCTTTCTATAAAATGTTTCGATACCCATGGTTTTCCGCGAAATTATCGAGAGATCGAGAGGGATTTACAACGCTAACGAATTAGCTTTTTGTAATGATAATCACTTCACAGAGTGTGAGAGTGGCATATGAATATTCGCATGTTGCTGGTGATACTTCGATATTCTATGGTTTGAACGTGTTTGTGATTAAGATCACCCTGTGGAATACACTGGTTCTCTTGCAGTATAAAAGTGAAAATAAAACCATAACTGATGTACTAGGATTTATATGTTTTCCATCTAATTTGAGATGTTTATTTATTTGATAGATAATAACGTTGTATTTCTCGATGTTACAAAAATACTGATGCCACTTATGTCACATGCTTCCGTGACAGCAGAAGGAAATGAAATATTGATTTGGACATGGAGGGCAAATATTCGAAATTGTGCTGTTAGTCACTGCACTATCAACTCGCTTGGTGTAGGTGTCCGAAATAAGGCAGTAGAATCAAAACGTCGACTATCATATTCTCAGAAACCATTGAGTGTTGACACATAAGGCAAAATAAGTGTCCATTTATTTTCGCCCTTCTTTCACCAAGCGAAGTTTCGAATGTTTCAGAGAACGACCTATTGCAGGACCTCCATGTGGTATATAGTTCTAGGCAACTGCTGATGTAAATCTACGCACACGCAAGGGGCATGGAATTCTTGCACTATTTCTGCACCAAAAACATACGTAGAACAGTCTCTAGAGACCCCATATGTCGTTCTATAGAAACTAGTACACTATCGATATTTATCACCATGTCCTGCATTCGTCAGGATGCTACGATGTCATTAGTACTGTTAAAGTAGGATTAAATCGTATTGTTTTGTGGAAACGGCCATGTTTCATTTTCTGTGATTTTTGGACTCGTTTAAATCCCTTTTTCTGTCTCTCTTCCTCAAACTATATCATTGCTGAGATTTTCGATGAAATTCTAGGATGCTAGATGGAAGTGCATTGCACCAGGACTGGGATGGCGAAACTATCGGGTGTGGACATGCCCCACTGCAACCTTGAGTTATGAAGCTGTTTACAAAAAAAAATGGTTCAAATGGCTCTGAGCACTATGGGACTTAACTTCTGAGGTCATCAGTCCCCTAGAACTTAGAACTACTTAAACCTAACTAACCTAAGGACATCACACACATCCACGCCCGAGGCAGAATTCGAACCAGCGACCGTAGCGGTCGCACGGTTCCAGACTGAAGCGCCTAGAACCGTTCGGCCACACCGACCGGCAACTGTTTACAACGACTCTTTGAGATCTCCCGTTACGCATATTTATGACGTCGCCCAAAGACCGAGGTCCCATATCAAAGCTGGTACTTTACCGCGGAACCACAAATAAGGACAGTCAGTGGCAGATGCAGCGACGAATGGGAGATGTCAGCGTAGAAATGCCCTCAAAAGCTTCCATACTCCACCGCTGGTGGAAGATTACGTATGTCAGAGTGCACAGACTCTAGGTCCCAACTCTCTAATTATCGCTTACTAGGGCAGCATTGTCTTACTTCACATTCAGAAGTGCGAGTTGTATTAGAAGCCAGAACTGTATAGCAAAGTAGTATAGTAGAACATTGAGTCGGGACTGTCATTCTGCATTGTATCAAGTGGTAAAGCACAGGATTCAGCCACAGTAAATCCACATGTCGTTCCTGTGGACATGGATTGTTTCAGTGTTAAGTATTTCAGATTCTTGAAGTTTTAATAAAGTGATCCAATACCTTGAGAATATTAAAGAATCTGCTCGACCTCCTCCAGTAAATCTGGGCGTGCTAGAGCCCACTACAGTGTCGACACAAACGTCTGAAGTGTTTCTCCGTCCTGCATTGCATATGCGAGCCTAAACGTTTTAGTGAAACATGATGTGTGCAGAGTCTATTTTAAGCACTTTATAAGGCCATTCCTCGATAATTCACATATGAATGTTGTGGTAGCATAAATGGGTCGTTGGTGTGAAACAACCTAGAATTAAATTACGAGTGAAGTCCACCAACCGCTAGATACTGCATAGAAATTCTGTCTCACGAACACCTGGGGTAACCTATTCTTGTTACTTTGCTTCGTTTCTCTATTAATCTGTCCGAAAATTTAGAATCTCGTTCATGAAGGGCTTTTCAGTGTTATTCACAAAGGGTCAACAGTCGTTACAATGGTTACGAATAGGCGATACCTTTCGTCTCTTAGGGTTTTATAGAATGAGTGACAGTGTTGATTAAGAATCGCATGGTGGTCACATTACTGTCGGCACTTTATGTTTATTGTTTCACGTTCTCATCACAACTGCTCTTTCTATCATTTTATCAGAAATTGCAAACGAATATGGACTGCAACGATTCAAGTGTTTGATACTGTTCTTGGATTTTGTGTTCTATTTTTCTGTCACAATGAAAAATTCCCTTGCACGGTCTAGTTTTGTGATCGGAAACTATATGTTATTCACAACATATTAAATTTGATTTCCAAAAGTGAACATACACAAACAGTGTTATAATATCGCCACGCGGGATTAGCCAAGCGGTCTAGGGCGGTGCAGTCATGGACTGTGCGGCTGGTCCCAGCGGAGGATCGAGTACTCCCACGGGCATGGGTGTGTGTGTTTGTCCTTAGGATACTTTAGGTTAAGTAGTGTGTAAGCTTAGGGACTGACGACTTTAGCAGTTAAGACCCATAAAATTTCACACATATTTGAACATTTTTCTGTTACAATATCACCTTTTGATATATGTTATTATGTATTACAGTGGTAAGTATTCATAAGGAAAACTGTTTTCGGGTGTATAATATTAAAATGATTGATATTTACTCATAATACTAATAGTTTCTAGCAATGTTGAGAACGCGAATTGCTTCCAGTGAATGAGTCATTTAGTTTGTAGCTTTCTTAAGTCAACATCACAGAAATGCCTACAACAACTACAGAAGAGGGGAACTGCCACAATAATTTTCCCTGCTTCTAATTTTTGATATTCGAGTAACAGACAGTGCATCTGTATATCTTTCCTAACTAAGCTTTAGGTCTAAATCGTAGTTCCAGAAATGCGAATAAATCTCATTGCCATATAAGAGGCACTTCTGCTCCCGGTTAATGCAGTGGCTGCTGGTAACACCGCATCTTCAAAGGATAGGCTTACCTAGTCCCAGCGACCTCAAGATTCACAATGTGTGACCAGATGTATTCTGTCTGCGGTTAGTCTTATGGAGAATACAAATGGTTCAAATGGCTCTGAGCGCTATGGGACTTAACTTCTGAGGTCATCAGTCCCCTAGAACTTAGAACTACTTAAACCTAACTAAGCTAAGGACATCACACACATCCATGCCCAAGGCAGAATTCGAACCTGCGACCGTAGCGCTCGCTCGGTTCCAGACTGTAGCGCCTAGAACCGCTCGGCAACTCCGACCGGCTTTCCGTTAAGTCTTTCGTTGTTCTGACGAAATTTTTCTCTCTGTATCATATCTTCCAGCTTCACCAACTTCCTCTTCTCACTCTTTAATATTGTGCTCAACTAAATTTCCCTTTTTATGGGCTATCTATTGTATATATCCTTTTCGACTTTCTATATTCCCTTTTTTGACTAGTACTGACTTGCTATCTGAGCTCCTGATATTCATACAGTTCTTTCTCTTTTCTCCAAATGGTCTCTTTGATTTTCCTATCTTCGCCAAAGTATTTTATTTTGTACAGCTATTCATTTGTCTTCTAGCCCTACCCGCTTTAGCATTCTTCACTTCCTGTCAGTTTCATTTTTTTTAAAATGTGTTTTCTTTCACCTGCTTCGTTTGCAGCCTCTTTATGTTTTCTTACATCATTAATTAAAATTAATATCTCCAGTGTTATCTAAGCCAACGGCCTTGCCCCAGTAGTAACACCGGTTCCCATCAGATAACCGAAATTAAGCACTGTCGGGTTGGGGCAGCTCTTGGATGGGTGACCATCCGGTCTGCCTAGCGCTGTTGGCAAGCGGGGTGCACTCAGCACTTCAGAGGCAAACTGAGGAGCTACTTGATTGAAAAGTAGCGGCTCCGGTCTCGTAAACTGACATACGGCCGGGAGAGCGGTGTGCTGACCACATGCCCCTCCATATCCGTATCCAGTGACGCCTGTGGGCTGAGGATGACACGATGGTAGGGTCGGTACCGTGGGTCTTCATGGCCTGTTCGGACGGAGTTTAGTTTAGTTTTAGTGTTATCCAAGGTTTCTGCAACACGTCATCTTTTTGCCTATGTGATGCTATGCTGCCTTCACTGGCACATTTCCGGAAGTTACTCATTCATCCTCTGGTTCTTTCAACTTATTAAATTCCCTCTTTGAACTCCTGACTTTATGAATTTTTCTCAGTTTTAATCCGAAATTCTTAACAAAAAATTTACATCCAGAATCCACCTCCGCCTTTGGAAATGTCTTGTAGTAAAAAATCTGGTTTCGAAATCTCAGTTTCACCATTATGCCATTCATCAGAATCCATCTAATGCCTCCTAGTCTTTTCCACGTATAGAGTCTATTTTTGTACTTCTTAAACCAAGTGTTAGCAATGATTAACTTCTGATCTGTGCAAAATTCTTTCATTTCTTCCCTCCAGTCCATGCTATCATACTATTTTTCTTTCTGTTTCTTTCCTTGCTATCAATCTACATTCATTCACTGAAATTAATTTTTCGTCTCTCTTAACTGCACAAATAACTCCCTTTACTTTATTACACATTCTTTCCATCACTTCAACAACATTAAGCCTCATCTTGCGTTACCCCTTTCTAATTTTGTGTTAATGATCCTGTGTTGACTGCACCAGACATTCTGTTCTTTCTTCATCCCCACTTTGCTAGTTGCCTAACTGACACTGTATCTTGCTTCTACCCATGGTTACTAAAACACTCGGCTGTGACCTCTTGAAAAGAGAAGTTATTGGTAACTTCGATCAGGATTGGCCGATAAGTGGAGCAGACGAGTTAGATGGGAGACATGGAGCTTGTGGAGTCTTATGATTGTCACGAACCCCTTGTGGAGGAATTTGCGGGAGTGCTTTTGCGGAGTTTACCAAGGTTTTATGGGAAGTGAGGAGAGGAGATATTTGGCCTTTCGGTTCAGACTCCTGTCTGGAGTAGGTCTTCCGAATGAGATTCCTGTCTTCTGGTTCATATTCCTGTTTGGAATGGGTCTTCTGATTTAGACTTCATTCTGGAGAGGACACTGGTCTTGAAATTTTTATGAGGGAGGTGCACTTGGGACACTTGTCCTGGTCGTGATTCTGCACTAGAGCTGGTCTAGACTGCGAAGCTGGTGGTGAAGGCTTAGCTCTGCTGACAGTGTAGACTTCAGTTATCTCGGGCAACTCGCTGGCCAAGGGTAACCTTATTCATGGCAGGTCTGCTGCTTTTACGTGTGATCTTCTTGTGCACATTGCCGTATAAGTGAGTGAAATTCGTCCATGGCATGACTACTGAATGGGAGTGTCACACAGTGGAATCTGCCAAGATTTCAGGGCGCCGTTAGAGAGTAATTGTGATCCATCTAACAGATCGCTAGCGACGACTTTTCACATATCGTACTCGATAGGAAATTACAGGCGCCGTACATAGTTGCTCTGCAGATGCTTGAACCACGACCGTCATCTGAAACAAGGTCGCATATCGAGCAAAGCGGTACGGTTTTGTTGCTCTGTATTGTTAGGGTAAACTAAAAAAAAACTAAGCTCCACCTGAACGTGCCATGAAAGCCCAACGGCACCGACCGGCCGCCGTGTCATCCTAAGCCACATGCGTCACTGGATGTGGATATGGGGGGGGGGGGGGGGCGGCATGTGATCAGCACACCGCTCTCCCGGCCGTATATCAGTTTACGAAGCCGGAGCCGCTACTTCTTAGTCAAATAGCTCATTAGTTTGCCTCATAAGGACTGAGTGCACCCCGCTTGCAAACAGCGCTGGGCAGACCGGATGGTCACCTATCCAAGTGCTAACCCAGCCGGGCAGCAATTTACTTCGGTGATCTGACTGGAACCATTGTTACCACTGCGGCAAGGTCATTGGCCTCGTTAGGGTAAACAAGATCACAATCTCGGCACTTGTTCTCAGCTGCACCAACGTAGTATAACTTCTATGTAGAATAAATCCATCAAGGGCTATTGAGTGTTAGATAATTTAGGATTGCGTTACCCATATTTAGAGCCAGAGTAAATTGCTCAGTCAGACAAACCTTAGTCGTAGCCAATCAGCCGCCACACAGTGGTGTCAACTATTCGTTGCACATTTTTGTTACTATTTGATCATGTTTATTTTTTTCATCACGATTAACATGTATATTTGTCCAAGTTCAATCAATAAACTTGTGCCATAACTGTTATATAAGATGGATCTCATGTTCATATATGTATCACCCGTCAACAGTTCACAAACAGGATGACAGGGCAACAATTTCACTAACCTTTTTTTCAGCATTGAGGTTCATTTAGGTACAGATAACTGTGTTAACCATTAATGCAAACTGTAAACAACAGACATAGCTAAAGGGCAAAATCAATGTAGCAGACGCATAGGAGAGATAGTGAAGTGGAAGATTTACTAGGTAAAGTTAATTCTGTCAGGGCGGTAACTTAGAGTCGCCAGTCGCATTCCAAAACATACCGAAAGTCCAGTGCAGTCTTGCAACATACCGCTGGATAAGCGGCAGTGTATGTAGTTCCAACAACACGGTTGCCCAGCTTACTCTTCAGGTGTTACAACACAAATACTGAATGACAAGCGTCTTGGCCATAGAACACGACGAAACGTTTCAGTATAATGGTCGAAGAGATCCCCTGATTTGACTAATCTCTTTCCACGGCGAGCACTCAAAGATTCGGTCTATCATCAAGTCCCAACTACGCAAGATGATGCGTGCATTTGAACACATGCTTAAGTAAAGTATAAAAGCACTTTTTGTTAAGAAAAGTTTTTATTTTGTGGGTGACAGTTATTCATCGTTAATAAAATGTTCAGTTTCCTTAAAGTGTATTCCGTCTAATTACATTTGTTACTAGTATATATAAATACATTTCTCCAACAGCAGATATTTTACTTTTACGAAGCATTAAAAAAATAAAAAATTTCTCTGAGCACTATGGGACTTAACATCAGAGGTCATCAGTCGCCTAGAACTTAGAACTACTTAAACCTAACCAACCTAAGGACATCACACACATCCATACCCTAGGCAGGATTCGAACCTGCGACCGTAGCAGCAGCGCGGTACCGGACTGAAGCATTCAAAGAGAGGCCTGGTATAAAAAGTATTCTTATTATTATGTAAGAAAGTTAATGGGCTAGTTTATTGTTTCCTTGAATTGGACTGTTTATCATTCTCAAGCATAAACGACCGACATTCCTGTTTCGGCTTTGACGAGTGAAAGACAACACAGAGTGTTTACATGGAAAACTGCCCAAGGACACTATAGTTGCTGCCAAAAGAACCTGGAACGTATACACATCTGAAACAGTTTACCTAAGCTCCATCTGGTGCGCCAGAAGATAGCATATGCCGTAGTTCCATGTACAAAAATCGTATCTGACACTGTACATATGTCTTATAGCAAATGAGGCCTTTCTTAGTAGCGTACGACTTTATTGCTACATATAATAACGGAGATAGGTGCGAGAGCTGTGCTTAGTGGTACTTAAGCTACAATAGCCGACTCTTGCCTCATTCCTTTTCTATTTTAGTACATTCCTCGGATCCTTCTGCAAAAGTTGCAACGTCGATATTATCAAGCGCTGTATCACTGTAATTGTCTTTCAAAGAGCTATTGCATGTAGTTATAAAAAGTGTACTGACCCATTGAAGGTCAACATCCTTGTTTCAATATCTATGTTGATACCAGAGTTCAGAGCATTATCCGTGGGAAACATTACATGTCCCTCAGCATACTATCAACTGTGGTAAACCGTATTTCGATATCTGGAGAAGTTCGCGAAATAAGAGAGGTATTACATATTACATTAATCATCCTGTGCGTGTGTTTGTACGTATGTGTGTGTGTGTTTAAGTTTGAGATAATTTGCTTGTATCGTGGGTATCGCAAACCCGTTACCTAGGTGCTTCAAGAAATTGAGGCATTCCCAATAACAAAGTTAACGCACCGGTCGGTCTTCGCAGCAAATGGAGGGTGAGGCGGGGTTAATTCGAATCCCATGAAGCTTCCTCAGCTATGGTGGCGAAAGAATGGCCAACGGCGATGGGTGGCGGCGCACTGGCCCGTGAAACTAGCCCGTAATCGACCGTCTCATAGAATTCTGTCCGTCAGACATGCTGACTAACTTCAATCAAGCGCATGGCTGTGACACGCCTTTACGTAACTCAGCCGTTGGTACTTCGCTATAATAGAGAGATTTAGTTTCACGGTGAGGTGTTGGAATTGTTTCAGAATCCTTGATGCACCTTCACGTTAAGATAGTGTGTGTGTGTGTGTGTGTGTGTGTGTGTGTGTGTGCGTGCGTGTGTGTGTGTGTATGTGTATGTGTGTGTGTGTGTGTGTGTGTGTGTGTGTGTGTGTGTGTGTGTGTGTGTGTGTACGTTTGCGTTTGTGTATGCATGTGTTTGTGTGTATACGTGTGACTGTGAGGGGGGAGAGGGGGAGGGGGGGATGTGGAGCCACAACAGCAACTGACTGCCGAGACCCACCAAGGGGCTACCAACAGTGTCTGCACAACTACTGTTCGGCGAACGTTGTTGCATATGGCCTCAGCTGCAGACACCTGGTTAATGCAACCATGCTAAGGCTAGAATTAGCACCCCACTACCGCAACTGGACCTAAGATGAGTGGCAACAGATAGCCTTTTCAGATAAATTATGGTCTATGCTCCATCTGACAAATGGCTGTTGGCGTTTACAGCGAGAAACGTCTGAAAGCGAACTGTCTGCAACAGTCCTCGGAAGGGCCGAGGGACCTTATATCCTTTGTTATGTTTTCATGTCACTGCCTGGGTGATATAGACACTCTGGAAGGTACAATGAATGAAGAAAAGCTGGTATCTGTTCTTGGGGATCATGCCCACACCTACATACAGCTTTTCTGATAAATAATGTTCTATGCTCCTCCTGACAAATGACCGTTGGCCTTCACAGCGCGAAACGTCTGAAAACGAACTCTCTGCAACATTCCTCGAAACGGCCCAGGGAGCCTTATGTCCTGGGGTACGTTTTCACGGTATTCCGTGGGTGATATAGTCACTCTGGAAGGTACAATGGATGAACACAAGCACTTATCTATTCTTGGGGCTCATGCCCACACCTACTTGCAGCTTTTCTTCAGCACGATAGCATCTACCAGCAGGACAATGCAACCTGTCAAACAGTTCGCCGTCTACGTCCGTGTTTCGTAAAGCACCTGGATGAGTTTACCGTGCTCCCTTGAAAATTAACCTCTCCGGATTTATACTCAATAGAGAGTCTATGTGAACACTACAGTCGGGCTTTTCCAGCCATAGATCCTCAACCGCGAAAACCTAGTGCAGCTGGAAACGGCACTGGAGATGGCATGGTTCCACATCCCTATCCGTACCTGCCAGCAGCTCACTGGTTCTCTCCCTGCATGTCTCACAGCGGTTTTCACTCCAAAAGGTAGTTATTCAGGCTGCTGACACGTGGTCAGGAACCCCCATTTTTTATTATATATTCGTGTAGTAAGTAAGGAAATATGAATGTTTTAGTTGGACCACTTTTTTCGCTTTGTGATAGATGGTGCTGTAATAGTCACTGTAGTTACAGCCTACGTCGCAGGAACTTCATCGAAATAGTTCTCAGGAACACAGACAGAACCAAGAAAACCCTCAGTCATATGCATGCAATCCTTAACTAATGCCTGAAACAACACAGAATACAGCTACATTTCTTAATATATCAAAGTACACTGAAGCGCCAATGAAACTGGTATAGACATGCATATATGTAAACAAGCAGAATACGGTGCTGCGACCGACAACGCCTATACAGGGTGGTCCATCGATAGTGACCGGGCCAAATATCTCACGAAATAAGCATCGAACGAAAAAACTACAAAGAACGAAACTTGTCTAGCTTGAAGGGGGAAACCAGATGGCGCTATGGTTGGCCCGCTAGAAGTCGCTGCCATAGGTCCAACGGATATCAACTACGTTTTTTAAAATATGAACAACCATTTTTTAATTACATATTCGTGTAGTACGCAAATAAATATGAATGTTTTAGTTGGACCACTTTTTTCGCTTTGTGATAGATGGCGCTGTAATAGTCACAAACATATCGCTCACAATTTTAGGCGAACATATGGTAACAGGTAGGTTTTTTAAATTAAAATTCAGAACGTAGGTACGTTTGAAGATTTTATTTTGGTTGTTACAATGTGATACATGTACCTTTGTCAACTTATAATTTCTGAGAACGCATGCTGTTACAGCGTGATTATCTGTAAATACCACAATAATGCAATAAATGCTCAAAATTACGTCCGTCAACCTCAATGCATTTGGCAATACGTGTAACGACAACAGCGAGTAGTTCGCCTTCCGTAATGTTCGCACATGCATTGACAATGGGCTGACGCATGTTGTCAGGCGTTGTCGGTGGATCACGATAGCACATATCCTTCAGCTTTCCGCACAGAAAGAAATACGGGGACGTCAGATCCGATGAACATGCGGGCCATGGTATGGTGCTTCGACGACCAATCCACCTGTCATGAAATATGCTATTTAATACCGCTTCAACCGCACGCGAACTATGTGCCGAACATCCATCATGTTTGAAGTATATCGTCATTCTGTCATGTAGTGGAACATCTTGTAGAAACATAGGTAGAACATTACGTAGAATATCAGCATACAATGCACCATTTAGATTGCCATCGATAAAGTAGTGGCCAATTATCCTTTCTCCCATAATGTCGCACCAAAAATTAACCCACCAAGGTCGCTGATATCCACTTGTCGCAGCCATCGTGGATATTCCGTTGCCCAATAGTGCATATTATGCCGGTGTACGTTACCGCTGCTGGTGAATGACGCTTCGTCGCTAAATAGAACGCGTGCAAAAAATCTGTCATCGTCCCGTACTTTCTCTTGTGCCCAGTGTCAGAACTGTACACGACGTTCAAAGTCATCGCCATGCAATTCCTGGTGCAGAGAAATATGGTACGACTGCAATCGATGCTGATATAGCATTCTCAACATCGACGTTTCTCAGATTCTCGTGCAATTTGTCTGCTACTGATGTGCGGATTAGCCGCGACAGCAGCTAAAACACCTACTTGGGCATCATCATTTGTTGAAGGTCGTGGTTGAGGTTTCATATTTGGCTGAACACTTCTTGTTTCCTTAAATAACGTAACTATCTGGCGAACGGTCCGGGCACGTGGATGATGTCGTCCAGGATACCGAGCAGCATACATAGTACACGCTCGTTGGGCATTTTGATCACTATAGCCATACATCAACACGATATCGGTCTTTTCCGCAGTTGCTAAACGGTCCATTTTAACACGGGTAATGTATCACGAAACAAATACCGTCTGCAATGGTGGAATATTACGTGATACCACGTACTTATACGTTTGTGACAATTACAGCGCCATCTATCACAAAGCGAAAAAAGTGGTCCAACTAAAACATTCATATTTATTTGCGTACTACACGAATATGTAATTAAAAAATGGTTGTTCATATTTTAAAAAACGTAGTTGATATCCGTTTGACCTATGGCAGCGACATCTAGCGGGCCAACCATAGCGCCATCTGGTTTTCCCCTTCCAGCTAGACGAGTTTCGTTCTTTGTAGTTTTTTCGTTCGATGTTTATTTAGTGAGATATTTGGCCCGGTCACTATCGATGGACCACCCTGTATAGGCGTTGTCGGCCGCAGCACCGTATTCTGCTTGTTTACATATATGCGTGTCTATACTAGTTTCATTGGCGCTTCAGTGTACTTCGATATATTAAGAAATGTAGCTGTATTCTGTGTTGTTTCAGGCATTAGTTAAGGATTGCATGCATATGACTGAGGGTTTTCTTGGTTCTGTCTGTGTTCCTGAGAACTATTTCGATGAAGTTCCTGCGACGTAGGCTGTAACTACAGTGTGTAGTCATACTAATGTGACCACGTGTCAGCAGCCTGAATAACTACCTTTTAGAGTGAAAACCGCTGTGAGACATACAGGGAGAGAACCAGCGAGCTGCTGGCAGGTACGGATAGGGATGTGGAACCATGGAAGACAATAAGTGTCTGGCGCAGTTGTTAGATCGGTTACTGCCGTTACAATGGAAAGTTATCAAGATTTAAGTGAGTTTGAACTTGGGGTTATAGTGAGAGCACTAGCGGTGGGACTCAGCCTCTCCGAGAGAGTGATGAAGTGGGGACTTCCCCGTACGACCATTTCAAGAGAATACCGTGAATATCTGGAATCCGGTAAAACATCAACTCTCCGACATCGCTGAAGGCGGTAAAAGATCCTGCAAGAACGGGACTAACGACGACAGAAGAGAATCGTTCAATGTGACAGAAGCGCTAACCTTCCGCAGGCTAGTGCAGATTTCAATGCTGGGCCATCAATAAGTGTCAGCGTGCGAACCATTCAAAAAATCATCATCAATATGGGCTTTTGGAGCCCCCACTCGTGTACCCTTGATGACTTCACGACACAAATTTGTTCGTCTCGCCTGGGCCCGTCGACACCGAAATTGGACTTTTGATGACTGGAATCATGTTGCCTTGTAAATCGTTACAAATTGCATCGAGTGAATGGACGTGTACTGGTATGGAGACAACCTCATGACTCCATGGACCCTGCATGTCAGGATGGGACTGCTCCAGCTGGTGGAGCCTCTGTAATGGTGTGGGGCGCGTGCAGTTGAAGTGATATGGGACCCCTGATACGTCTAGATACGACTCTGACAAGTGACACGTACGTAAGCATCCTGTCTGATACCCTGCGTCCATTCATGCCCATCGTACATTCCGAAAACTTGGGTAATTCCAACAGGACTATGCGACACCCTACAGGTCCAGAAATGCTACAGAGTGGCTCCAGGAACACTTTTATGAATTTAAACAATTCCGCTGGCCTCCAGACTCCCCAGACATGAACGTCATTGAGCATATCTGGGATATCTAGCAACGTGCTGTTCAGAGGACATCTCCACCACATCGTATTCTTACAGATATATGGGCAGCTCTGTAGGATTCATGGTCAGTTTCCTCCAGCACTACTTCAGACATTATTCGAGTCCATGTCGCGTCGTGCTGCGGCACTTCTGCGTGTCGCGGGGGACCTACACGATATTAGGCAAGTGAACCAGTTTCTTTGACTCTTTATTGTATAAGGAGTAAGCAAAACGAGAAGGACGTAGATAAAGAAAAGTAAGTAAACAACTTTGGTGAGATGAAGGAACCCCCTCCTTCCCACATGTTGCCAAGATTCTATCAACTATTCTGCAGAAGATTCGCTGGGGAGCACTTGCACATCCGTCATCCAGTCCCGATCTCTCCCCTTGCGATTACCATATATTTGGAGCCCTGAGGAAATGCATTCATAGTCATCGATTTGCTTCAGATGAAGAGGAGCCCAATCATGTTTCCGTAGGCATCTGCCAACATTTTCCCATGAAGGCACTGACCGACTTGTCTCACAGTGGGATGAATCTATTAACAGTTGTGGTGATTACTTTTGAAATAAATGAAAAGTTTACTTAGTTCCTTTCTATCTTCTCCGTTGTACGTCAAAATTTTGCTCTAACATGTCTGTAGATATATCATCAGTCTCTACATTATTTAATAAAGAAGAATGATTACGTTTTACCGTCCAGCCGACGGTGAAGTCATTAGTTCTGGGGCAAAACCTTGAACTAAGAAAAACTGATAACTGGATGGAGATCTGACTCGTATTACTCCTGAGCGTAAATACACTGTGTTGCTACTGGTGTCACCTCGGTTAGTCCTAAATTTGCTGAAGATGATGCTCTGCCACGAGTCTTTGCTTGGAACGCTGATTTATTTAAGGTGTCTTGAATTCAGCTACAAATTTCTAAAGATGTGAGTACATAGGAAGTGAGAGTTCTGGGCATGACCTCTCCATTGTCTGACAGAGGCCAATTTCCCTACGCATTAAATGGTGATAAATTGAAAATTGCCGGGAAATTAACAAAATGGAAGGAAATTCAAAAATTGGCTGGATTTTCCCCTCACTTCTATAATGTTACTGTGGAATTAGGGTTATTGCACTGATTAGCACTAGATAGAACATTCCAAGATTCAAGATTACACGTTGTCATTCTGATGGATGAGATCACTTGTACAGAGAACCCCGGAATAACGGTGCAACTCTGTGACGTCAGGAACCAAGACGATAGGAGAAGGGGAATAACCAGCCTGATAGAAAGCACTAGATTCTGTAGGAGTTGTAGGGCTATTTACAGCCGTCAGGTCACTTGTTCTAAGTATGGAATTCCATCCTACCTGTCGTATATTTGACAGTTCCCATCTGACATCGAAGCTCAAACAATTACGTCTGTATCTAACTTTTCGTTCCAATCAGAATTTCAGTACGGTCTCAGAGTGTAGTACTTCAACCAAGAGTTGCAGCATTGTCAGTTGACTATGTTCACACTTAGCAATGCAGGACGAGATCAGGCCACAATCTCTGACTGCCATTCACCCTAAATTCATGTCAACACCTGCCAGGGACAGCTCTGTGCACAGATTTGCAACAGTTTATTGTCTGTGATAACACTGATGCCGCAGCCCACATAACTTGAGTTAAAATGATTGAAAACATGATAAACCAAGTTTTGCCCTCTTGAGTTGGATACTCTAGTGGCAGATTTGCAGCTAAAAAGAACAGGTTCAGGTACTATGCTTGTACATTCACCAAAAAAAATTGTGTATTGAATGGATAGTAATTATTTCATGGGCAGTAACATAGCCATCCACAGCAGAGTTGTCAAACAAATGAACTTACATATGCCAGGCATGTAGGAACAACATTTCAGAAAGAAACACACTTATACCTACTTAGAAGTCGAACATTAGCCACCAAAAAGGTGCCAAACTCATATCACAGTAAAGTGTGGTATTTTCAACGGGGTTAGTGCCCATAGCGCATCATATTTAAAGGCGAAAAGAACTGAACCGCATCACCAACCGAATTTATCGCCATCTTCCAGATGTAAGATGTAGAGTCTGCAGTATCTGCCATGTGATGGAGTCCCTTGTGCTAGCAGCACTGGAGAAAGCAGTGTGCCTCCATAAATACACTGCAGTTAGCTAAATGATGTGCTCTAGAGGCCTTGCACAACCATCAGTCGACTGCATGTGCCCCTCTGGTCACTGTGTGTCTATAGCCAACCTTGCTGCTCATAAGTAAATTTCTGCCTAGTCACATAGCTTTTAAATCAAATTGTTCGTGCTTCACTGTATGTTTAACAATGGATACTTAACATCATAAATCTCCATAGGATTTCTAAATCAAGGCAGACTACATACACACATCACGTCACTGGATTTTCACTTCAGTTTACGGAGAAATCGATGAATAATGTATTTAAATAAACGAAATTTCCACCTAAAGTAAAGTCACTCTTTATCTCTGGTATTATTCCCTAATTCCTATCGTGGTGGAAGAGTCGGTGACATAGTCAATTGCAAGAAAGCCCATTTCCTAGCTAGGAAAAAGTTTGTAATTGTAAGAAAAGTAAATGTAGAAGAACCTGTTGGAAAGTAATTTCAAGAGTAACTTGATTGCATTAACTAGGGTTAAGACAAAGTAACAGTCCAACTAACCAACAGTTGATCATATACATCAGAGAAGAACTGAGAACTACTGCAGTTTTCCAGACAGGTGTTCATTTATAATACTAATTTGAACATTAATCAAACCCAAAGTACATGTTATTGACGGCGGTCATTTAGAAACTTTCCTGCTGATTATACCCAGTATAAATCCTGCTTTCACAGTGTTATGACCATATAGGTGAAACGATCTGCTGCCTTGTCACAGTCTCTCACAGAGATAGATTTAGAGAATTTACCACATAGATAATTATTAAATGTAGCACGTACATTTGAAAGTATTTGTCAATTAGACATCTTGTAACACCCAGAATTTGAAGGGTGAAAGGCCCTTTAGAGCGGAACAAGCATTAATGAAGTCTCACAGTCATGTATAACTAAAATTTTATGTATGAAACACATCAGAAAAGTAGTACCGAAGTCAATGAAATTAGTACCCACGGCTAAGGAGAGCATACTATTTGCAGGGAAATATTGAACAGTCATCAACCCGACATGATATTCCGCATTTTGCTCATGAGCTGTCATCTCGGAACTGCAGTTAACATCACCCAGAAGTCAGGAACTCTAACTTTACGTTCTACCATAATCGAAGAGCAATTTCGGTTATGTCTACCACACACTGCCTCTCTCCACAGCGATCGATAGTGGAGAATGCAAATCACACAAAGTCACAACGCCTGACCACTTAAAGTTACTTGACAGAGAACATTTTACATATAGAGGCATACAATGTTCTCTAATCGCTCCATTTGCGAGCGTAATAGGAAGGGGAATGGCCAGCAACGAAACGATATAGCATATACTCCAAAATTCGTTGTATGGAGGCTTTCAGAGTATATATATACTTTTTTAAGGTTTGAGGCTCAGCAGAAGCAGCATCAGAATCACTAACAGCACATACACCACACATCACACACAACACCCATCACACACACTGTGGTGTCACCGCCAGACCCCACACTTGCTAGGTGGTAGCCTTTAATTCGGCCGCGGTCCGTTAGTATACGTCGGACCCGCGTGTCGCCACTATCAGTGATTGCAGACTGAGCGCCGCCACACGGCAGGTCTAGTCTAGAGAGTATCCCTAGCACTCGTCCCAGTTGTACAGCCGACTTTGCTTGCGGTGGTTCACTGTCTAAATACGCTCTCATTTGCTGAGACGACAGTTTACCATAGCATTAAGCTAAGTCATTTGCTACGACCTAGCAAGGCGCCATATTCAGTTACTATACTTAGTATCTTCAAGAATGTATTCTGAACAGATGATATTGTGAATCATGTACCGTCAAGAGCGACGTTCGTCATTAATGGATTAAAGTTAAGTATCAAACTAATTACGTCCGCTTTCTGAATTCTCATTCCTTGTCATGTTCCAGACCTCACGCCAGTATAGTTTTTCCCTCCTCACGCTAGCCTGCTTGAGCTAAAACGCGTGGATTTCGACCTCCACTCGTCACACGGTGTTGGCTCTTCTGCTAACACAAAACACAGCACTTCTCACAACAAACTATACATCTCACACTGCACACAGCACATACTACACATCACATACCCCGAATCGCTAGTGATACCAGCATATATTCTTGGGCGTGTCGCGCTTTCGTCTGAATCAACTGCACAACGATTGAGATTCACGATATCCAGTTATATGGCGCTATACGATAAGCTCGTTGATTTGGAAAAAGCGTATGGGATCTGAATATGACAAAATAAAATGCCAAAACTGATTGCTCGCGAAATAAGATATCTTAAAGTGTATGGCTGTTGTTAAAGTTTATTGAATTGAAAAGCATACAAGTAAATACAAAACATCTAATGTCCGTGAGTACTGCAATTTAAAAGAATACTCTAAGATCTACTAAAATCTGGGAGGTACAGCCAGACTGTCCAGTTCACCTTTAATACTTGAATGCTGATGGTGATAGTGAGCCAGAAGGTGACTAATAGAATTCTTTGCAGACTGGATAATTCAAGCATGAAGTAGCTTGACACTTCTACTTTTCAAAATTTGCCAGTCAGTGCCCCAAACGTATAGATTTGTTGGTATTTGTTGATGCCGAAAAGCAGCACTGTGAGGATCAAAAGCATGTCCCACCCATTTTCCATCCAAATGAGCAATCACAGACATAAATGACATTTTTGTTGAAGATGTCTGCACTCGTTCGCCATGAATGAATATCTTGTAAGGCACCTCCTTAACCGCTCTACCCAAGATGTGCATATTGAGGATAAAAATTTCTTAAAGTTTAAGAATGCCCACCACCAGGAGCGATGTCCCTTAGTCATGTATGCTGACTTCGACTGCTCCCGTGCTCGTGTAATGCGTTGTAAAAACTATCCCACTCTTTCCCACACTACCTATTCAGAATGGCACATAGTGACTTGCAAGATAATGACGCATTGTACGAGCATGCAGTTGATTTCCTATTTGTGGAAAATGGTTCAAATGGCTCTGAGCACTATGGGACTTAACATCTGAGGTCATCAGTTCCCTAGACTTAGAACTACTTAAACCTAACTAACCTAAGGACATCAGACACATCTATGCCCGAGGCAGGATTCGAACCTGCGACCGTAGCAGCAGAGCGGTTCCGGACTGAAGCGCCTAGAACCGCTCGGCCACAGCAGACGGATATTTGTTGACTGCTGTTGGACTGATAAGTGGAGACGTTGGTAGCATCGTCACCTAATGGAGAGGTTCCACGGTGCAGCTCACGATACGTACAGTTTGAAGTACCAACTTCCATGGCACATACCTGTCTTATTTCACAATTTAAGTGGATATATGTCCGCTTTCTCGTTCGGCACTTGAATGATTTTCGTTTGAAGGGTGATAAGGTCAGTTTCACTCCTGATGCAATTGAAAAGTACGTTGCTTAATCCAAGAAAAGTCCGCAGCTCGTGGTCGTGCGGTAGCGTTCTCGGTTCCCACGCCCGGGTTCCCGGGTTCGATTCCCTGCGGGGTCAGGGATTTTCTCTGCCTCATGATGACTGGGTGTTGTGTGATGTCCTTGGGTTAGTTAGGTTTAAGTAGTTCTAAGTTCTAGGGGACTGATGACCGTAGATCTTAAGTCCCATAGTGCTCAGAGCGATTTGAACCAATCCAAGAAAATCACACCAACACTTACTCTCTGCTAGATGGATTCACTTTGCTCCATGCACGTGTCTCTTCAGAAGCTTGCTGAGACAATTCATCAGGAGGACATGCCTATCACCACAGCCACATACCCTGACGATGCAAAGCTTAAACTTGTGATGAAGGAAGGCGTCTTTCCATATGAACACATGGATTCGATCGAGAGAGTCCATGGAACCACATCGTCTGACAACTACATTATCCAGTAACCTAAATGTCACTGCCATAACGAATGCAGAGCATGAGAATGTGGTGAATATCTGACGTCTTCAGTTTATGAGATTATGCTGGATTGCACATGAACTCCGATGTACACCTCATACATAAAAAACAATATTAACAGAAATCATCAATAGAACTACTGGAGTGCGATGTGGAACACTTAGTAGCGGCACCATTGTAACCACTAACGTGTCACTTCATGGCTCACAGAAAGCTTACAAGGTGTAGGAAGGGAAATAATGTAGGAATAGCATTACCTACGTAGAAGCACTAGAAAGAACTTTAATCAGTTGGCACTGAAGACCTTGTTGTAGTGAGTCCACACCAACACATCCAGCCATCTAAACTGTCACGTAGAAGAAGGTCTAATTAAATAAATGACCAACTCTAACTTCACTTAATGAAGGTTTATTCAGTGCTTGCACATACAAGACCGCAGAGCGAACTGCCTCTAGCCAGAACCCATACAGAATATATACAGATACAGAACATTGCAGTACAATGATTCTTGACATTTGTGTATAGTTCTAGAATATACTCGAACCGAATACAAAAATTAAAGCTGTACAGTGAAGTTTAGTTTTGAACTCACGACTCTCTATGCAGCAGTTTAGTACCATAACCACTACACCACGTTGCCACTCAGCTTCTTCTGCGACACTGCTCTCTCATTAAGAGAACAGCATTTCGCTATTGCGTCGTCCTAGTCCGGGAACGAGTCATCGGTCCTGCATACTCCGACTCCCGATGACTGGTACTCGCCCTGCCGGTGATCTTCTTAGAACTTCTTTTGCCGCTACGCTCTTCGTCATCTTTCGGCTTGTTGCCTGTAGCTGGAGCTTCGAATTTACCCTGGGTGGCAGGATCCTTGTAGGGCTTCATTCGAAGGACGTGGACCGTATCTCTCATCTTTCGTTGTCTTGCGTCGGAGTCGAAATCTTCACCTTCATAAGTAACATCAGACAACTGCCCTACAACCTTATCAGGTCCAAAGTAGTGCCTGAGAAGCTTCTCAGAGAGACCAACTTTCAGGAGCGAAGATCCAGACGCGGTCACCAGGCTGGTAGACAACAGGGCGGTGGCTCGCGTCATTCCTTCAGCGATCGTTTTCTTGAGCCTGCAGCGTGCAGAGTCGAGCTAACTGCTGAGCTTCCTCAGCTCTGGTTAACACCTGGCCCATGTAGTCGTCGTCCACGTCATCAGGGTGTAGCGGAAACACAGTGTCCATGGTCGTAGTCACCTCACGCCCATGCACCGGGAAAAATGGCGTAAATCCTGTGGTGTCTTGTTTGGCGGTGTTGTAGGCAAACGTCACGAAAGGTAGCACCTCATCCCAATTGCTCTGCTCAACACTGACGAACATTGGTAGAATGTCGGCCATGGTCTTATTAAGGCGTTCACTAAGCCCGTTAATTTGTGGATGGTAGGCAGTCGTCATGTGATGAGTAATCTCTTGCACCGACGGTTTATCTCTGTCACAAGATTCGATTGAAAACTTTCCCTCGATCCGTAATTAACGCCCTTGGGGCACCGTGTATTAATACAATGTCTTCCACGATGAATTTGGCTACCTTGGATGCTTCGGCTGTTTTCACCGCTTTTGTAATGGGATAGCGTGTGAGTTAATCTGTGCAAACAATAATCCACCTATTGCCACTAGCAGACGTTGGAAATCGTCCTAGAAGGTCAACCCCAACACGCTGTAAAGGCGTTTCGTCTGGTGGAATTGGTATGAGTCGGCCAGGTCGTTTCTCAGGAACTGCCTTTCTCCTCTGACACTCTCTGCAGTGCGACACATAGTGACGGACACTGATAAACAAACCTGGCCAGAAAAATCTCTTACGGATTCTATCGTAGGTCTTAATAAATTATAAATATCCGGCCTCAAGTGTGTCATGAAATTTCTGTAGAACATCTAAGCGCATGTGTTTAGAAATCACTGGTAGTCACCTCTTTCCAAACGGTTCAAAGTTTTTTCTTGCAAAGTAATCCATTAACTAACTTAAATTGTCCTTTCACATCCTCTGACCGATTTAAGGCATGCATAATTTGAGATATCGTGGCGTCCTTCTTCTGCTCAGCAGAGAGATCTTGCAGTGCAGGCAGACAATCACTACCTTCATCAAAGTCTTGATGGTGTTGCACAGAGTTTCTTGAGAGACAGTCGGCATCTTGGTGTTTTCTTCCATTTTTGTAAACTATGGTAATTTCATACTCTTGAAGACGTAATGCCCACCTGGCGAGTGGTTCTGTTGGATCGTTAAGACCTGTCAGTCAACAAAGTGAATGATGGTCTGCATCAACTGTGAAGAATGGCCTTCCACAGAGATACTGCCCAGATCACAGCAAGATCTTCTCTTTCTGTAGTTGAGTAGTTCATCTCGGCTATTGTAAGTGTCCTAGAAGCATAGGCTATAACCTTCTGTTTTCCATCCGAGATTCGCATCAGAACAGCACCGATCCCATACCCACTGACATCTGTGTGTAGTTCTGTAGGTGCTCTCTCATCATACAGACCAAGAACAGGGTCAGTCGTCAGAGCTTTTGCAGCACTTCGAAAGAATCTTAATGGGCACCTCCCCAGATAAATTTAGCATCAGCTTTTAACAACGCTTGGAGTGACCTGGCTTTAATACAAAAGTCTTTGATAAAACGACGCTAATAAGAACATAATCCGAGGAAGCTTCTCACATCTCTAATACTTTTAGGAATAGAGAAATCTGTTGTAGATCTCACATTTTCTGGGTCTGGCCGCACACCTTCTTTTGACACACGGTGTAGAAGTATTTTGATTTCTTTTGCTCCAAAGAGACACTTTCTTGGATTAAGTTTCAGTCCCCCTTGTTGGAGACACCTAAGAACGGTCTTCAGTCTTTTTATTTGTTCATTAAATGTCTCTGACAACACTCTAATGTCATCTAAATAACAGCCGGCCGGTGTGGCCGAGCAGTTCTAGGCGCTTCAGTCTGGAACCGCGCGACCGCTACGGTCGCAGGTTCGAATCCTGCCTCGGGCATGGATGTGTGTGACGACCTTAAGTTAGTTAGGTTTAAGTAGTTCTAAGTTCTAGGGGACTAATGACCTCATATGTTAAGTCCCATAGTGCTCAGAACCATTTGAACCATTTTTTTTTTTTTTTTTTTGTAATCAACACAAAAGCTCCAACTGCCATCCTTCTTTCTGCCAAGGACCACCGGTGACGACCATGGGCTCTGCGAAGGCTGAGTGATGTCATTCTTCATCTTTTTCTCTACCTTGTCGTGAATTATTCGACATTCCGTTGCTGACACACGGTATGCTCTCTGGCTAATTGGCTGATGGTCTCCAGTGCTAATCCGGCGCTTCACCTTCGATTTGTCTAATTTGCTCTTCACCTGTGGATTGAAGCATTCAGAGAACTCTTGAAGAATGACAAGTAGCTTCTTCTGTTGTTCTTTAGAGAGACCTGGTGATAGTCGAGCTATCCATTGGTTGATGCATGGCATGACACGTGACAGTTACCTTTCTAGCGCTGACTGCTGGAATGATCACTTCGTCAAGCATTCATAGTCTCCACGCACTCAGATACGCATCTTCCGGTTCACATTATCTCATCTCGTCTAGTATAATCTTCGAGCGACCGTAATCTATAACTGCCTGAGAATCTTTCGAAAAGTCCCATCCGAGAATGACGTTATGACTACACTCTTGTAAGACGATGGAGTCTAATGTCTGTGTATGGCCACTTATACCCACACTAATGGTACATTCTCTTGTAGGTTTTACATATTTCCCATAAGGCAAGCCGGCCGCGGTGGTCTTGCGTTTCTAGGCGCTGCAGTCCGGAACGGCGGGACTGCTACGGTCGCAGGTTCGAATCCTGCCTCGGGCATGGATGTGTGTGATGTCTTTAGATTAGTTAGGTTTCAGTAGTTCTAAGTTCTAGGGGACTGATGACCTAATATGTTAAGTCCCATAGTGCTCAGAGCCATTTGAACCATTTGAACCCATAAGGCACCTTCGGCAGAGATTTTTTAATGTCGACGAATATGGTTTTCTGCAACTGGCGACGGTAGTTCTCCGAAATGACTGAATGTGATGCTCCAGAGTCCACAAGAACTTGGCCGGGTCAGCCATCCATGAGGATATCGACGTAGTTTCCTATCATTTTTGTAGTGATCGACGGCGGAGGATTTTTCTCTTCGGCGGCCTCACCTCCAAGGAATCTCGCACCATTTAGTTTTCCAGGTTGCGGCGGATAGGTGATGGGCTGGAGATTCTAAACGGCGATGGAGACCTTGTTTGGCGTGTTGGGGAGCGTCCTGTCCAGCGGATAGGTTGTGGCGATGGTGACCTGCACTCACATCTTCTTGTTCATCTTCGTCGTCCCGGAGTTGGCGTCGATTAAGATCGGTCTGCTGTCTTCTAGCGTGGGAGTCATCAAATATCCACCGCCTTTCTCGACAATAGCGCACCACATGTCCCGGTCGTCCGCAGTGGAAAAAAATGGCTCTGAGCACTCAACTGCTGTGGTCATAAGTCCCCTAGAATTTAGAACTACTTAAACCTAACGAACCTAAGGACATCACACACATCCATGCCCGAGGCAGGATTCGAACCTGCGACCGTAGCGGTCGTGCGGTTCCGGACTGTAGCGCCTTTAACCGCTCGGCCACTCCGGCCGGCCGCAGTGGAAACATACCGGTTTGTTATCCTGGCTCCCCCAGACGTCAGTCTTCCGTGGTACCCAAATAGGTTCCTCATGTGGCATTGTAGGAACGTAACTCCGCCTGGGTCTCGACTTTATCACCGTTTTAAAGGGAAATGAAGGACGAGAGATTGGGTACAATGTCTGTTCCACTTCCTCCCTTATGACCTCTTGAAGCGTCTCCGTTTTTTGCTCACCGTGCAATCCAAGTGCCTTCTGAATTTCCTCTCTCACTACCTGACGAAGAACACTTGTGAAATCAGTTGCTTTCTCTATCGCAGACATCGATACGACGTTAAGAAGCCGTTCAAGTTTCTTGCGTTGAATTCTTTTTTCGTGCATTGTCTCGATATACTGGCATCATTTTATTAAGTCGTTTGCTGTCTAAACCTCCTTCGGGCGTAGGGCTTGATACATGTCCTCAGCAACACCCTTCATGAGATGTGCAACTTCTTCTTCCTCTTTCATTCGAGGATCCAGTATTTTACACAGTTCCAAGACGTCTTGAGTGTAGGAAACTGCAGTTTCTCCTCGACGCTGTGCCCTGCACTTTAACTTACCTTCAGCCTTGCACTTCTGCCGTTGTGTGTCGCCTAAATACTTGCCCAGTTCCGCCTGGAATACATCCCAGGTTATGAACTTCTCCTCGTTGTTCTCATACCATTGCTTGGCAGTGCCCTCCAAGTAGAAAAATACGTTAGCCAAACACACCGTGTCATCCCACTTTTTAAATTTGGCTATACCCTCATACACCTTCAGTTACTTGTTTGGATCTTGGCTACCGTCACCAGAGAACCCGGAAGGATGTCTCTTGTGGTGGGACACAGTTGCTGCATGGTAATATCCTCTTCTTCTTCTGTCTCTGAAAGATTGCTATCTGTTGAATATGGCTCGAACTCGGGTTTCTCGCCACGTAAATGGCTGCTCTGTCGTGGCCTGATGGGAGCCACTGTGTCGTCGATGATGTGAGCTATAACAAGTTCCAATACTCAGCGTCTCTACCAGAAGGTGTAATTAGATGAATGAAGAACACTAATTTTATTTAACGAAGGTTTATTCATCACTTGCACATACAAGAGCGCAGACTGAACTGCCTCCGGCCAGAACCCATATATAGGGAATACAGGTGTAATGGCTATTGAGAACCAGTAGAGGGTTGCTCCAGCCAGCCTACTCAACAGAAAATGAAGGGAATGGTTGTATAGCTCTCGAGAACACCAAAATGTGAATCAGGCTACTCTAACCAAAAACCTATTAGGGAGGTGACTGCTGTCACTGATGAGACCAGAATGGCCATATGCACTGAAGCTACCATTTTTATAAGCAGGAGCTGCATTCGGTTTCTTATTTCAGCCAAAAGGAATGCAGGACACTTATCGTCCTTAGACAGGATGGATGCAGCATGCATTGGCGCAGGGAAGTCAGGGCCTTCCCATCATCGCACTGGACTATCACATGCTCAGGGGTTGAATTCAAGCACATCCTTTATTAAAAAGCAGGTATTTTCTTCAAAGCCTTGTGTATCCTACACTCCTGGAAATTGAAATAAGAACACCGTGAATTCATTGTCCCAGGAAGGGGAAACTTTATTGACACATTCCTGGGGTCAGATACATCACTTGATCACACTGACAGAACCACAGGCACATAGACACAAGCAACAGAGCACGCACAATGTCTGCACTAGTACAGTGTATATCCACCTTTCGCAGCAATGCAGGCTGCTATTCTCCCATGGAGACGACCGTAGAGATGCTGGATGTAGTCCTGTGGAATGGCTTGCCATGCCATTTCCACCTGGCGCCTCAGTTGGACCAGCGTTCGTGCTGGACGTGCAGACCGCGTGAGACGACGCTTCATCCAGTCCTAAACATGCTCAATGGGGGACAGATCCGGAGATCTTTCTGGCCAGGGTAGTTGACTTACACCTTCTAGAGCACGTTGGGTGGCACGGGATACATGCGGACGTGCATTGTCCTGTTGGAACAGCAAGTTCCCTTGCCGGTCTAGGAATGGTACAACGATGGGTTCGATGACGGTTTGGATGTACCGTGCACTATTCAGTGTCCCCTCGACGATCACCAGTGGTGTACGGCCAGTGTAGGAGATCGCTCCCCACACCATGATGCCGGGTGTTGGCCCTGTGTGCCTCGGTCGTATGCAGTCCTGATTGTGGCGCTCACCTGCACGGCGCCAAACACGCATACGACGATCATTGGCACCAAGGCAGAAGCGACTCTCATCGCTGAAGACGACACGTCTCCATTCGTCCCTCCATTCACGCCTGTCGCGACACCACTGGAGGCGGGCTGCACGATGTTGGGGCGTGAGCGGAAGACGGCCTAACGGTGTGCGGGACCATAGTCCAGCTTCATGGAGACGGTTGCGAATGGTCCTCGCCGATACCCCAGGAGCAACAGTGTCCCTAATTTGCAGGGAAGTGGCGGTGCGGTCCCCTACGGCACTGCGTAGGATCCTACGGTCTTGGCGTGCATCCGTGCGTCGCTGCGGTCCGGTCCTAGGTCGACGGGCACGTGCACCTTCCGCCGACCACTGGCGACAACATCGATGTACTGTGGAGACCTCACGCCCCACGTGTTGAGCAATTCGGCGGTGCGTCCACCCGGCCTCCCGCATGCCCACTATACGCCCTCGCTCAAAGTCCGTCAACAGCACATACGGTTCACGTCCACGCTGTCGCGGCATGCTACCAGTGTTAAAGACTGCGATGGAGCTCCGTATGCCACGGCAAACTGGCTGACACTGACGGCGGCGGTGCACAAATGCTGCGCAGCTAGCGCCATTCGACTGCCAACACCGCGGTTCCTGGTGTGTCCACTGTGCCGTGCGTGTGATCATTGCTTGTACAGCCCTCTCGCAGTGTCCGGAGCAAGTATGGTGGGTCTGACACACCGGTGTCAATGTGTTCTTTTTTCCATTTCCAGGAGTGTAGTTAACAGCGTTGCTATCACGCCTGTGTTCTTGTATTTGTGTGCTTGTGTGTGCTACATCATTTCAGAGATCATACATGGGCTGTAAGGCATCCAGTGACGATGAAAATTCTTCTGACGTTTTGCTGGGGCACCACATCGTGGTAGAAGATTAAACCATGTGCGCAAGAGAGCGCAAAGAACTACCCATGCTACTGCTGCTACACAGCTACTGCTGTTGCTGTGTGCAGGTCATGGAGGCTCCGTACTGCATATGGTCATGACAATGCACTGTAGTTACATAGGGCTGTTTATAGGAAAGGATTGTGACATAGTCAGTTCACGTTTTAAACGATAGGCCACTTGCTGTGTACAGAGGGGCCCATGTAGGCCCTTGGATGCAGTCAACCTTTGACTGGTGATGCTTCCAGATATGTGTTGAGAAGGTTTTTAGAATTATAACTCCAAAAATTAGGACCTGCGAAGGCAGCGTACATATAATGAATGCTTACCTGAACCTTGGAATACGTATATCACAATTTCAATGAATAAAAAGCCACTGTTTTTTTAAAAAAAGAAAATATCATTTATAGATAACGTAACATGAAATTAGCTGCACATTTTCTGAGGCAAATATATATCACTTATATTCCCGTCACACTTTCTCGTGAGTCTCAAAATAGGCTGTCAGATGTAATCTTCAAGGTCCTTTGTTGATGCACTCCTGAAAATCTCATGAAGCCTCAACACTTTGTTATAGCCTTTGACATAAATTATGCTGTCGTTATGATCGTACATTCAGAGCGATGTTTCCATTTCTTCATACTGCCACTGGTATAATCCTGTCACATTCTCTGGTAACTGCATATCAACCGAGTAGCTGTCTGTCAAGTCTTGGCACTCTGTACTGTACTATATTACACTCCTGGAAATGGGAAAAAGAACACATTGACACCGGTGTTGGCCGTCGAATGGCGCTAGCTGCGTAGCATTTGTGCACCGCCGCCGTCAGTGTCAGCCAGTTTGCCGTGGCATACGGAGCTCCATCGCAGTCTTTAACACTGGTAGCATGCCGCGACAGCGTGGACGTGAACCGTATGTTTTGAGCGAGGGCGCATAGTGGGCATGCGGGAGGCCGGGTGGACGTACCGCCGAATTGCTCAACACGTGGGGCGTGAGGTCTCCACAGTACATCGATGTTGTCGCCAGTGGTCGGCGGAAGGTGCACGTGCCCGTCGACCTGGGACCGGACCGCAGCGACGCACGGATGCACGCCAAGACCGTAGGATCCTACGCAGTGCCGTAGGGGACCGCACCGCCACTTCCCAGCAAATTAGGGACACTGTTGCTCCTGGGGTATCGGCGAGGACCATTCGCTGGGATACGGTCCCGCACACCGTTAGGCCGTCTTCCGCTCACGCCCCAACATCGTGCAGCCCGCCTCCAGTGGTGTCGCGACAGGCGTGTATGGAGGGACGAATGGAGACGTGTCGTCTTCAGCGATGAGAGTCGCTTCTGCCTTGGTGCCAATGATCGTCGTATGCGTGTTTGGCGCCGTGCAGGTGAGCGCCACAATCAGGACTGCATACGACCGAGGCACACAGGGCCAACACCCGGCATCATGGTGTGGGGAGCGATCTCCTACACTGGCCGTACACCACTGGTGATCGTCGAGGGACACTGAATAGCGCAAGGTACATCCAAACCGTCATCGAACCCATCGTTCTACCATTCCTAGACCGGCAAGGGAACTTGCTGTTCCAACAGGACAATGCACGTCCGCATGTATCCCGTGCCACCCAACGTGCTCTAGAAGGTGTAAGTCAACTACCCTGACCAGCAAGATCTCCGGATCTGTCCCCCATTGAGCATGTTTGGGACTGGATGAAGCATCGTCTCACGCAGTCTGCACGTCCAGCACGAACGCTGGTCCAACTGAGGCGCCAGGTGGAAATGGCATGGCAAGCCGTTCCACAGGACTACATCCAGCATCTCTACGATCGTCTCCATGGGAGAATAGCAGCCTGCATTGCTGCGAAAGGTGGATATACACTGTACTAGTGCCGACATTGTGCATGCTCTGTTGCCTGTGTCTATGTGCCTGTGGTTCTGTCAGTGTGATCATGTGATGTATCTGACCCCAGGAATGTGTCAATAAAGTTTCCCCTTCCTGGGACAATGAATTCACGGTGTTCTTATTTCAATTTCCAGGAGTGTATTTAGGTGAAGCAACAATAGTGGAGAATGTCATAAATACCCATCCAGCATTGTTGAGTGGAAGGAATGCAGCGTCTTTTCAGCTCAAATTGACCACTCCTATCCTAAAAGCCGTGCACATCCGCAGCGATATTTGCACTTTGAGGTGCCGTTGCTGAATGTCGCTACTTTGAGGAAACACCACCATCGTTGTAGCAATCACTGTACAATTACTAATATAGTTGAGTAATTAATAACACAATCATGTAATAATGCATACGCCATGTTCCTTGAAGAACAATTATTAGATGAATCGGATTCAATATGCGTGTCTATACGACAAGCGTTAATACTCTTGTTTTGGTTCGAGTAATCAGTCACAATAACTGTTGCTAATTCCTTAAACTTTGTGGACTGAGCGTACATGCATATTCATCACACATAGTAAGAAGAGCGACACCTGAACTACATATTGTGCAGCAGACGAATATTGTCACTGTTCCTGTTAAGTTGTAAATTATCTTACGAGTAATACATAAAAATCAGAAACACATTTGCATTCGCTACCTTACACTTGTTGAATATAGTAGAATCCTTAGTCAGATTCTCTCCCCTGCCTCGCTGCAGCCCCACAATAATGACTCGAGTAATTTCTAGTTGAACAGATGTTTTAATTGACTGGCTATGTTCTAATGTCGTAGGGAGTACCAAATATTCATTGAATTCCCATGAATGGAAATAAATGCCAGTTGAACTACAAAATTTTGCATATGTGAAGGTCCCAGATGGTCCTCATATGATACAGATATCTGCAGTACTTCCCACGCCAGTATAACAAAACAAAACATTTTCTACTGCTTGTGTTTCATAAATATATGCGTTACGATCTGTAGAACTTCATATGAGAGTCAGTTCCTGTCTGGCTTTCATAATGGTGCATTTATCTTAAAAGAGCCCCACAAACATTTTCAGATGGAGATGTAGATATCAAAGTGATTATTTATCGTTAGTCAGTGAATCATCTTGCTTTTTTTAGAATATTCGGGTTAAAATATGATACAGATATGTAACTTTTGAGAGTTGATATGATTCCAGTATTTCTTATGTGGTCAGCTGTGACTTGATTAAGTTCATGTCATTACTATTGATACGGAAAGGCAAACGCGTTACATGCCACTTTCGATGTTTCTGCTGCAGCACTTCCATCATTCTTCATAAATGTGCCTTGCAGGTATAGGGAAGTGATACTCATAATTGTAATCAAAATTCTTACCTCATCATTATTATTACCAAAGCAAAAGGGTTGCGGGAGATGTAATCCTGCTGAGTTTTTTGTTCATCGTGAACTATAGTTGTTATCTAAAGTGACGTCAGTGTGAGTCTGAATTCTATCAAGTTAAGGAACTCGTCATTATCACATTTTCCCTCCACTTCTGAAAGGAGAACTGAAAGTGTGGGGGCTTGTTTTTTGCTTTACGCCAACAGTAGCTATAAACATATATGTAGAGAACAACATAATCAGCAGTCTTGAACTATTTCGAGATTGCTGTCTACCACTGCGACAGAATAAGGACAGAGGGTCCTCGGGTGGAAGATTTTTTTAAACTTCTACTTCAGCCTTTTTACTTTATTTATTTCTATGTTTTTTCTGTCAATATAGCTTTTGATAGAGCTGTAGATGTCTGGTACCACAAGCTCAATATACAATGTACAGAATGTAACGAAATGCCTTAGAATTACGGCATGGTGGAGTTATTGTAGAAGCATCAAATAAATGAAAAGTAAAATCTAAAAAAACATTTAAAATCTTTAAGAGTGCTTGTAATACAAGATTGTAGCTCCTTGCCGTGCTAAATTTGCAGTTAAAATGTAGGGAAATGGTAATCCATTCACATATAGCGAAGACAACTCTTCTCATAGATTCTATTCTGCATTTCTAATGTTGCTAACATTATATATCATAACTATCTGGTCATATTTTGGCTGCTTATGTCTTTCGCAATTAGTGTTTAGTATACTTAAACTTTATTTACTTATGCTTGCCCTTAACCCATCATTACGGAAACCAAAATTTGTGCTTAATAGCCTTCCAGAGAACTGTGATTTGAGTCAGAAACTGCTGTATCTTTTAAATTGATACGAACAATCGCGTAAGTGCAAGAAACGCAGCACATCATTCATTTATTAGATGACGTAATCGTTTGACGCATACAATCTTGTTCATGTCAGAATGTTGTACAATGGATGCATAGGAAAGAACTATCACCGAACCAACCACTGTCTTCTAAACAAAGAATGAAGAATTATAACAATCGACAACAGCACAAGGGGAAAAAATATATTTCCTGTTTCTTCTATTGCCTGTAGGCTAGTGGATTGCCACTGAGATACATTATTATCTTCTCGTAAGGCACTGGTTCAAAGAATCTGCGATGTTAAGCAAGCTGTTAAATTGTTAGAAAAGCTATATAATACGCTGACTGACAATATCTGTTACTTTCACGCCGTTGTTAGAAGATTATATAATACAGTTTAAGCTTTCAAGTTGGTAAACTTAGAACGAGTACTATATTTTTACGGATTCAGAAATTTCAGTTCCCATATTATAAATATACAGTAATTTAAAATGTTTTAACTCTTTGCAAATAGTTGTGATGTAGGAGCTGAAATCGTTAATAATATTTCTTGTTCTACAATACTGTATGAACTAAAATGAAACTTCCTATACTCTACTGTAAGACCCGTAGGCTATACAGATCTTTGTCCCCACATTTAGTGCTACCTAGTTCAGATAGGTCTATCTGAATAAATCAACTAGACAAGTAAAAATTTTAGCCAGGTACTTAGTCTTAACTCATCATAAAAGTTCATGTGTCATTAACATTACTTATAAAATTGTAGACAAGAGCATGTACCATGGATTCCTATCTGTTATCATTGCGCACTTCAATGCTTGAAATAATCTGTGTATGTTTTACATATCAGTACCTGAAATATTTTATCAGAACTGAATTTAAGAAATATAAACTTCGAAAAAAATGAGGTTAAGCAATTTTCCTTGAAAGTTACGCTTACAATACAATAATTTTTCAGCGAATATCCTCTCCTGATTGTGTGAATGCTCGCTGAGCAAGAAACACATTTACATTTTCTCACCATATTCACACAAGAGATCGTAGACTACAATATGGAAAAAATATGCTGGAAAAAATAAGGATAAAAAAATATTCAGCTACATGAGAAGCGAAATGCATTTTCTCGGTATCAGCGGAAAGGCGAATGGGTCAGGCTGCACATGAGGAATAAATGTTACTCGGCGTGCGTTTCCGTTACACCGGGTCATTTTACGCAAAAGAACAAGAAGGCAGGAATGTAGAGAGGCCCGCGTGAAAGGCGGAGGCATGTCCAGACAACAGAGCAGCAAAATAGCCATTTCACGCTGCCCGGGGCTCCACATTCCGTAGCTTATTGAGGGATGCTCGAGAGCCGCTCGTAGTGTTACGGGGCTAGTCACATATTCATTAATTATTTTCCAACAGTAAAAATACACTCTCTGTTGTTGGTCAGGGAGCCAAAATTTCTTTACAGAACAAAACCCAAAGGTTACAAAAATCTGTACTTTCTACACATGAGATTAGGGAAAAGATCAAAACAGGCATCTGTTTCATTAGGAATACGTGACATACTGTACCTGCATCACTAGTTTCAGGTAGAGAATAAAATTCATAACGAAATTTTTCCTGTGTATCCTGTTTTTATTGTTTTTCAAACATATTCGAAGGATTGGGTTAAATAAGGAATAGGAAGTTTGTACGATGAGGTTTGGGGCTTGAAGCTGGACGACGTCAACATCTTGCCACAATATTTCTCCTGACAACTATTCAGCCATCTTCAGGTGAATTTTTGAGTATTTTTAGATGTCTGACCAAGCTTTTTCGTATCGGTTTCGTTAGCTACATGGTTCCTAATTACGATAAAAGTTTTTTACTGTCGTTCACAATGTTGACAACTTCAGATCATCATACCATTACGAGAATCTCTACTTTAATGACAACGTGTTGTCCTTCATTCAGAAATTATCTTCCAGTCCAAGTTTTAATGTTAAGTTCAGGAGTGGTGTTACTTTCACACTGATTACACAGCCTCAGAGGAAGCTATGGTAATAGCACTTATCTTGTTATATGAGACCATTTTTTCTGGCCATAATGGTAAGAATGAACACGTCTACACACGATTCATAGCTAGTAAACTGCCACCTAAATAGGCAACATTCTGCTAAATAAAAATCCTGCAACTCGTACGCCACTTTCAAAAGGTGTACTGCATTATGTTACATGCACTGCAATCCTTACGCCTACGCAGTTATACTTTGTAGCGACGTTTAATGACTTCCAATAAATTCACATTCTTTTATACACTAAAGCTAATGATGCAAGTGGCATTCATCAGGGAATGTATTTATTCTACAAAATAATACGTCACCACACTCACATACCAGGATATGCTTTATTGTAGAAGACAACAGCCGTGAAACCTTACGTTACTATTTAAAAGCATGTTATAAAATTCATTTATGAATCAGCGCATTTCGAACAAGTTACATAAAGTTATCTAACGCAGGAACCGTCGTTTATCAACAACTGCTGACACCATAGTTAGTAGAAGTTGAATAAAAAGTTGTAAGCAGGTATGTATTACATTGGTTATCAAGTGATGCTCTGGTGATTTCTGTTACAATTCGGTTCTGAGTTACAAACATGGAGTCGTAGAAGTATCTACAATGGGGGTGGATGGTGACTGGTTTGGACAGTAAAGAAACTTCAACAGGAAAGTATTTCTTATTCAGTTGCTCAAGTGTAATAATTTAACGAAAGTACGTAAAATAAATCACAAATAACCTAGATATGAATCACGGCAATGGACGACGTTTTGGGTTGAATGAGGTGTGTTTCAGTTTCAGAATAACAGTGGAGTCCCAATTGCTGCTTATTAACAAATACTATGCACTCTAATACTCGTGTACAGTTAGGCTATTATGCTTGTGTTCTCGAAGATAATTAACCTTTTAAGAACATTATCCAGAATAAATGAAGTTGAAACAAAGAGAACAGCTGACAGATGGAATAATTTTATGTGTTCAAACAGGCTGAAGATTTCGTATTTTTGAGCAGTATGTCTATGGCTGACATAGTCAGGTCTGCGGGAGAGCACACAAAAGCTGAGGAGTAGTAACTGTAATTTGAGACAGGCGAATCCGAATGCTTCTCACGTGCTGAAGTCGGTGCTGTCATTTGTAGGTTTGCGTATCGTCACAGTGTGTTTTCGGTGGAACCAGATAACACCAAATTTTACATGTTAATGGTACGTAAAGCTCAGAAAGTGTAGATTCGGTAAGGTAAGAGGAAACTATAAAACAAAAGTTAGTCAGTCTCGTCGTCGTTGCCATATCGTGGCAATTCGAATCGTACAAGGCACACTTCAGGAGCTTAGATGCATGTGTGGAAGTTGTGTGTATATACGAGTGGCCAACGAGACCTCAGTACTGGATGAAGCCTGCGGATCGTACTGCATTGTGCATAGCGTTGTGGTACTGTGTGCTTCAGTCTTTCCATGGTAATGTGTAAGGCACCAGGGTTCCTTTTCAGATGAGCAAGTAACATTTCGTCCTCATAAATTTTCAACAGAAACAAAGGAAGAATGATTTTGTCTGGTAACAGACAGTCAGATATCTACAAAAACCAGTGCTTACTTATTTCGGACCTATCTTGGAGTAATACGACACAGCGTGACGTAACTGAAGGGGAATTTTATAGCATTGTATTGTTGCAATTGATAAATTTAAATTGATTTTCGCGATTAATTCATCCTTTATCGTCATCAACATGTACCATACGCTGTATTACGTCTTATCTTTGCATTTATGTACGCATTTTTCCACATTTTTCCAGCTGCTGCTGTTTCCATGGGCTAACCGTAAAATCGTAACTAAAGATATGGTAAGAAAATGCCGAGCAAACAGCTTCCGTTAGTGTCATTTGAAAGAGGCCTAACTTCAATTAATTCCAAAAATGTAGACCAGAGTGGACGGGGCGATGGATTGAACCCACACCCGTGTAGGCGCAAAGCCGCACGTTGCCGCTCAATCGGAGCCGGGAGCGGTCGCTCGGAGTTCGTTAGTCACGTGATTTAAAGCGTCATTACCTGGTGGCTGATGTACTGGGATTGCGGTGCCGCCGGCTCTGATCAATGACTGCCCTGCCCGGCAGAGTTATCTACTGAACCCACATGCGCACTTCCAGGCGCCAACGCCTGGGCATCAGAGCTTCAATTAAAATCGAAAGACATTTTCCGCTCCTCTGTGTACTCAAAGAACAATTACATGCTCGCAAAGTACATATTCGTTATTTAAAATTCCTGAATTAACGAAACCATATTCTTTCATAAGCATCTTAAATTTCGTGCAGTACTTCAGTTGTTGACTGGAGATGGTCTTCAAGCAACAAAGGCCTGCTTCAGTCGATACTCTTCATTTCACGGTTCTACTCCTCTTCATATCTATCCCTGCTGCCCATTTTTATATCATTTTATCTTTCTTTGTAGACATAAAGGCTACAATAATATTTTTGTGCTGTTCAACGATATCTCGTTTCAGAATGCGTTGATGATAGCAACTATAGCACTTTCTAAGTATTCTTTTTATACGGTCGCAGATGGTGAAGGAACTGAAGGAATATGTCATGAACTGAAAGAAGTTATTCAGATCATTAAATGAGACGAATATTTAAATGTGATGAGTTACTGTAATTCGATGGAGAAAGCGAAACGTTATCTACATCTTATACAGAAATCAGACGGCCGACAAGGAGTCGAAGGCTGTGAAAGTGAAACGGCAGTTGAGAAGGGATGGAGAGAGGATTGCAGCCTAACCTCCATGTTGTTCAACCTTTACACTGAGCGTGCTGTAAGGGAAACAGAAATTAACTTTTTAAAGAGATTCAAAGCTCAGGAATAATCAATAAAACTTTGAATTCTGCCTATGGCATTGTAATTCTGTCAGAGACGGCATACGACTTTTTGAAATTCAGTTGAACCGAATAGGTGGTGTACTGAAAAGAAGTCATAAAGCGAATTTGCACAAAAGTAAGACAATGATAATGTAATGTAGTCGAATTCAATCAGGCGATGATGAGGGTGATTAAGAGAAGAGGCACTAAAAGTAGAACACGAGTTTTTTTATTTGAGCATAAAAGTAGCCGATAATGGGTGAAGCAGACACACTATAAAATGCAGAGTGGCAATAGCAAGAAAGAAATTGAGAAGAATTGGCCAAACACAAGATAACGGGTCATAAACTGTCAGATCATGCAGATTTCATTCTGTTTATTGGTTCTAGTGATTCAGCTGCAGAGACAGAGGAAAATGAAGCAAGTCTGAGACAATCATCCACCGCTCAACTAAACTCATAAATATCACCGAATTCTCATAAAAGCTGAAACACATGGGGAAAGAACTACCTCGCCAGAAAACGCCTCCTGCACCTAAGTTGAACAATGGAATGTTTTCAGGGCTCATGGGGAGGATCTGAAACTTTCAGTATATGGAGGACCATAGTGCTTGAGTGTAGAAGAGACTCATTTTTAAGCTGTGGACACATTTGTGCTTGGTCGATATAGACCCCAGAGAAATGAGAAGCTCGGTGGGGAGAGAGATAAAGCTGGAGAGCCCAGTTGTTTAGATACTGCACTCCACTCATATTCTCTCACTTTTACCACCAACGTAAAAGCAGCTACTGCCACAACGTACGTACGACATTGACATAGCAGGCCTATATGTTCTCTTCACCTGTCCCTCGTCAAAGTGTCTATCAGGAGACACCCACCAATATAGTCACTATGTGAAGATTTTTAATACACACACTGTGCTTTGTGGCTCCATTCTCACCTATCTTCGGGGAAGAGCTGTTGAGAACCTTTAGTTCACAGAGGACCTTTGTCTTCTGAGGGGGCGACAGAGCCGGCCACTGTGGCCGAGAGGTTCTAGGCGCTTCAGTCCGGAACCACGCTGCTGCTATGGTCTCAGGTTCGACTCCTGCCTTGGACATGGATGTGTGTGATGTCCTTAGGTTATTTAGGTTGAAATAGTTCTAAGTTCAGGGGACTGATGACCTCAGATGTTAAGTCCCGTAGTGCTTAGAGCCATTTGAAGCATTTGGTCTTTCTCTCCCACAGGCCAGTCTATATGTTCTTCTGCTTCACACAAACACCATATTGGGAAATTGTTGACCATTTGCTTTCTAGCAACCAATTCCCCATCTGGATTCGCCTGACAGGCAGAGCATTGTCCAAAAGTAAATCGTCACGACACACGCACAGTAAGGTGAAATGGGCTCTATAAAGTAAACTTTATGTTTTTGAAAGTCATGAAAGCTTCTAAGGATCACATCACAGAGACGAACCATCACACCGCAGTCTTCAATCAATCTGTGAAGACAGCCTGTTTAAACATGGGCAAAATCGTTTGTCTTTGGGAACAAGTTCATTGGTGATCGTTCCTTTTTGCGAGCCGTTCACTTGCACTCGTTCACCGTCCCTTTTTTACCTAATTTTTAGTTATATGGGTTTTAGATACATTTTCCGAATAAATATCAAGTACTCATAAGTATAATGCTGCAAAATACTGGGAGGTTATAATTAAAATGCATGTACTCACACAAGTCCCATGTGGACTGTAATTATCGTACGGTAGCGAAAGGGGATAGATATTCTAATGCGTTAATGCGGAACAGATTTAAGCCGGAAAAATATTAGATGACATTTTTACAGGCAGTTGCAAATCTGGCGCTGTGAATGCAGGAAAGGCGTATAGAAATGTTTCCGTATGTGAAGGATTAGGAACGGATCGTGGGCAGGAAAGGTCAATTAAGTGAGAAAGGCATAATGCTGATTTTACTATTAACTACCACCTACACAATTCGTTCAGTATGAGCACCGGAGATGTCGACGAGATGCGGCATCCGTAAAAGTATGTGATCAAAAGTTGCTCGAAGAAGTTCCGTTGGAATCTGAGCAACGTGTTCCTGTATACTGACCATAAGATGAGATAGGCACCGAACGTGACTCCCGTAAACGCATTCTTGTAGCTATGTCCAGACCCAAAAGTTACTTCTATTCAGAATCAGGTGATCTTCCAGGCCATGCATCTGGAAAATCTCTGGACATAACAAATTCGTAGAAAGTTGTATTTAGCAGATCTTTCACTGGGCGAACGGCAGGAGGTGTTGTCCCATCTTGAGTGATTTCCACACAGTAGAGCTTTTGCAGTGCGGGAATAACATGCATTACAAGGAGGTCTCGATAACGTGCATACAAACCTGACTGTCCTTTTGATTGTATCCCCTTCAAAGAAGAGCGGACCTAGAATAAAAGTGTTTATGAATCTACACCAGACATTCACATAAGACGAATGCAACGCCCCCTTGTTCACAACATACGGTTTAACAGTAGTCCATATACGTCAATTCTGTGTGTTCATTGCACCCTGTAGTGTAAAATATGCCACGTCACTCCATAGAATACTGCCTGGTCACATGACATCAACTCCCATTTGTGACAGAAACCGAAGAGCAAATTCAGAACGTTGCTGCGGATCATGAAGTTTCAATTCCAGCGCCGTATGGGTACCACTGAATATAGACCGCAAAACTGTCCGTACAGCTTACCATGGGATGAACAATTCTCGTGACATTGCACGAGCCCTAGCACTCCCCGGGGCACGTGCTACATGGTCAGTTCCAGCAACAGCAACTGCGTCAATAACTTCCATCAGGGTAAGACGCTTCCCTCAATGAAGCACTTTAATAGCTGCCGTTCACACAAAACAATTTCACAGACAACGCACGGTCTCCCATGACGATAGCCATAATGTTCACTCACGTTACGGCTTGTAAAACGACAGTTGGGATGTCATATCATCACAAAACCAGAGCACAGCGCCAGATTTTCACCTCCAGGTAATAATCAGTGCTTATTTGTTTTCCAGTGTAGATCGGTTTCCCATTAATACGTCAACACATCTACCAAGTTGTTCTGCCGTTCGGTAATTACAGCCCCACTGGACCTCCATGAGTCGCTCCACCTCAGTTATAACAACCTGGTATAGTAATTGATTATCTAATGTAGACGGGTTGTTTACTTCGATTTTCTTAGCTGAATGTGTTCTCAGAAAGCATCACGTTACTCGGTTGATGTGAAGGGACAGTGACCGAAAGCCAGGCAGAGAGAGCCCAGAACAAACTGAGCGAAAGTACGAGTTACGGAAGCTGTTTGCGACCCAAGACGGAAAGCCCCAATAATTATTCACTTTCGAGGGAAGGTTGTAGTCTTAGGAAGTACAGTGTCTTGGTATCCAGTTCGCTGACAGAAAATCCACATTCCCATACTGAATTATAAAGGTGGAAGTAGCACCACCTGTTACACTTTCATGGCTTAACCATAGAAACGATGCTGATAGAATTTTGTTACGAAATAGCTTGAACGCTAACGGAGAACACAGGCTACTATGGAAATCGTCTAGTACGGTGTATGTATTTATATGAAGCATATAATACGAAATATGGAACAATAATTACTGTTTGGGAAAGCTTTTTGACTTTGGAATTTTATCAGTTTTGTGAAACGCTGTTTTGTTTGATATGTTCTACACAATACGATTCAATTTAATGTATACAGTGCTTATACAATACTATGTTTAATTCATACTTCCGTACTAATATCACTCAAAAAACCGTTGCATTTTAGCTGCTCAGCGTCATGCGTCTCATACAGCTTTTGAGACGCCTACGATTCGCATCAGCAGTTCGTATTAATAAGGTTAGCGTTGCTGGCTTTCGATCATGGGGTCCTGGGATAAATATTCCGTCTCCGCCTGAAAAGTGGCTACGCTCCGCCATATTTTCACCGAAAATTTTGTGCTTTATTAATTTACACAACACTAAACTGAATCTGTGTTAAAAATATTATCTTACTAAAACTTTCAATCAAAAATCTAAATTTTATTCTGAAATCTTATGCTTAAACACCGCAAATATGAGGCTACTGATTTAAACCACCCCTTTCTATGTGTTGCCGTTTACTCCACTCATTTATATCTTATTATGTGTCGTAGTATTCCTTCAAATTTTTAATATTATTAAAACCGGAATCTTTATTATAACCATAAAGTGTTTCTTATACGCATTGCCCTTATGATAACTTTCGGTGCCACCCTCTAAACTATTAAACGAAGCCTTCCAAAGTCGAAATATGATAAAGATTCCACTGCAAACTAGCAGACTGTCAGCCTATTCTCATATTATTATCTCATATAAAATGTTGTATACCAGTACCATAAAATTAGTTGTCTGCTAACATTGACCGTCAGATGTAAGAAAAAAATGATAAAACCAAAAAAATATTCAATAAAAATGCAATAAGAGAGGAAATGTTAAAAGGAAGAACTTGAAACGAGTGAAAAATTTCTTAAAAAAGCGGCTATTTGTTTTATTTATTACGATTAAAAAAAGAATGATGGCTAAAAAAAAAAGCTTCGATTCCCTGCAGTGTCAGATTCTTTCCGCTCGCGACTAGGTGTGTTGTGTATGCTAACCTCATCATCATTTTATCATCATCGACGTGGAACTCGCAAAAGTGGCACAAAATAAAAAGACTTCCAACACACACCCGAATTACCCTACCCGGGTCGGCCTGCCAGTAAAGCCACACGCACATGTCATCTCATTTTATTGCTATGAGAGTGCAGCCGCGGGTAGCAGCTAGTTATATCTACATTTGTGTGGGCTTTACTAGTACAAAATGATTGAAAGTAAACTATCAGCTGTCAAACCAACATTAATATATTTCTTTCACAATTTGCCGACGTGTAAATTAACTACGTAGGAAAATATCATACTGTGTGGGAAGTGACGATTGATTTGGAATATTAACGACTTCTGAGACAGGAGCAGAGAAGCTGCATAGTAAGCTTAGAAGGTTCGTATTAGTAACGGCACCGACAACGGAAACGTGCTGGGAAATGGTCGAAATTTAGCAAGTGACAGGGAACAAAATTTTTCAAAACGTTGATGAATTACCGCACGTCATTGCTTTGTAAGTCCTTACAATCGTAAACGATAACCAGTTTTTCGTCAGTCAGGAGTTGAAAAGCGCCCAATGTAGATGCATGGAATCAATCATCAGTTATTTGAGAAAGAGAACTGTTGAGCGAGCACAGGCAGACATAAAAACGAATGAAACGAATATGAAAACGAACAAATCAGTAAATGACGTTTTATTGTACCTAAAAGATAAATTTTACACACAAATGTGCCTGAAAATAAGAGAAACGAAAAATTCAGTACTAGTTCAATGCTGCTAATTTTATGCATATTTCGGTTGCTTAACTTACAACTACAAAGGGTAGGAAAAATTATCCGTGGAACCTGCACTATATGACTGTTCTGCTACATCGTTACTCCCTGTCACAAAGATACAAAATACGATGCCTTTTAGAGGTACGTGTGTTTTTATTGGAAACATTTTGGAAAAAAGTTTCTTGTATTTAGTTTGCAGACATAAGATATACCAGAAGACTATATTGATAGTTTTTGTATTAAATAGGGATTCTCTTTTCAAAGACCCATCTCATGGAGTGTTTTCCGTTTTCGAAATGGATCCATCACGGAAGGGTGATTTCGAAAACCATTTTATACATAGAACAATATATGCTTCCCGTGCGGCTTCAGATGGTGAAAAATTCCGTATTCGGATTTCAGAATTCTTTCAAACCTTCATACGTGTGTATCAGGTTCTCGATAGTGATATATCATTTATAGTTCATGCCCTTGGTTTGTATCCTTACATCTTCTAGATAAAAAAAATTAAAACAGTCAGTACACTGAAAAGGGAAGTGGGATCAACCGACGAAAATACATAATACTTCAATTTGGAATCAATCACAGCCAAAACAATATGACTAATGGGTTTGAACTGCTCCTTTCTTATAAAATAAGAGTATATTTAAACAACGCGTTTTGTGTGACAATTTCCTTAGGACAGATTCTTCAAAGTGACCTGTAAATGAAGATGTCAACACTCAAAACTAGTTACTAAACCAATCGTTGTAAATTATACGAGTGTTACAAACATATGCTTCATTTTGTGTCGCAGTACGCCTAAGGGTTCCGGGACAAGGAAAGACACATCATAAACGAATAAGTATGTTTAAAAGAAAATATGTTTTCTTGACATATTTCCCTCGCAATCTTAGTAAACAGAAAGTTTATGGCTTGTATTATTACAGTTATTGCAACAATACATTATTAATAATTAAGTTGGAAGTAATGAAGTTTTTCTCTAAAAAGGTACTTGTGAAAAATATTTTTTGAGATAAAAAGTAAATATGATTTTATGTGATTCTATGATTTTTCAAATAGAGGGACACTCTTTCCCCTTTTCCTCCTGAGCGTAAGTCACGAACTCTTTTTCTGTGCAAAGAAACGAAACTGGGTCAGTACAAGGCAAGAACCAAACTAGAAAAACAATATGCCCCTAAGAGTCAAGTTCATTTTTGGAAGAAATTCGAAAATCAAAAGTTTTATGTAAGATGCAAAGCGTAAAAGGTAGAATCTACCTACTGAGACTGTCGCCTCGTGGAGAAGAACAAGGACAATTAGGTGGAATAACGATTTTCCGTCCCAAACAAAACTTAGCGGCGCCATACTGGATCAATTCGTGTAGAGTTGAACTATCTCTGTTATTGGTCCTTTTCATGTTACAGCATAGGTGCTATGAATATAAGCTGCTTCAAAGCACACTAATCGTTTCGGTGCTGTTTTATGATAAAATGGAAGGAAACGAGTTAACAGTAGTTAAAGGCTTCTTGTATCTTATGTTTTTCGAATATAACTTGTGACCTATGGAAGTGAGCGGTTTGAATGCTTCGGCGCATTGATTATTTAACAAAAGTGCAACGTTTTTGGTACAAATTTTTCCAGTTAAATATCAAACATTGACATCTGTTGTAACAGCCTTTTAGACATTTGCACGCATTGTGTATTGTAACTTGGACTCTGCTGCCACGTTGATCTTGTAGAGTAATTGATGGGGTTGTGGGCCTGTAGATAAAGATGGCAAGTTCACGTCTCACTGTCTCCATATTTTTTATGGTCTATATGGTTTCTTATTCGTTTAGTGATAGTGTTATCTGCAATACTCGATTTTATTTGGAATGAATAAGAAAGCTCTCCTTCCAAGACAGTGTTGGTTCGATTCTGAGAGTATACAAGGGAAATAATTTCATGTATAGAGACTGAAGCGGCGAATGAAAATTTATACCAAGGCTGGGAATCGAACCCACGTTTCCTGATTACTGTGCAGGTGTGGTAGCCGCTACGCCACCTTGGCACGGCACTTCAGACAACTCCTCGGACTACGTTGACAAGCCTCCCTCCTCGATCCAAATTCTCACTGCCGCCCCACTCTACGTTGAGGTCCCACCTACACACGAACAGAATTGCCAAGTCCCTCCAAGTTCTGGAATGGAACCTCAGCATCGAACGCAATTGGGGAATCCAGCCTGGAAAGAAGGTGCAAGCACTTATACAAATGAAATGACACAATTTAAGAGACATTATTGGTCTCATACACGTATGATTTTATGTATATAGACTAAATCCGCAAGTGAAAATTTGTATCAAGGACGGGAATCGAACCCAGGTCTCGTGCTTACTAGGCAAGTGAGGAGGTAGCGTCCAGGTCAGTACGTGCAGTCATGTGAACCGCAGTGCGAAAGTGGCTAACGCTCCTGCCTGGTAAGCAGAACACATGGGTTCGACTCCCAGCCTCGGTACAAATTTTCACGCTCCACTTCAGTCCATATACGAAAAATCATATGTGTATGAGACTAGCAAAGACTCTGAATTTGTGTCATTTCATTTGTAAAATCACTAATTTTGTTTGTGAGAACAAAATAGTTTTGCAAATTACACACAGTTTAGTTAGAGAGGAGAAATTAATCTCTCTTATAGTTACACTGTATGATACTTTACAAATAGGCACTGACATTTTTGTGTACACAGTTTTCTACTTTGCATAGTTTGTATCATTATTTTTGAAATGAACTGTGTCCTCAATAATTTATACACACAGTGATGCTGTTGAGAATGTCAAGTTCACTTTCAATCAGGATCAAGGGTCTTGACGAAGGATCTATTTGGCAGACTTTCAGATAAACCGGCAGTGCCACTCGAGATGAGGTGTGGACTTATCTCACACTAAATATTGGATGGTGCTGTCCCTTCTCGTCCCTTCTGATGCTAATAGCCTTTCAAGGTGTACTGGGCTTATACCCACGTACAGATGCTTTGGGCTCTGTAACAGGCAAGCAGAATAACCTCTGATGTTTTATATTATATCAAATTGTTGATAAGCAAGATACATGAATTCAGTTAATAGAAGTAGTATGTAATGTATGTTATACTCACATATTGTGTCATAAACGTAGAACGAAAACGACAACGACAAAGACTTTGCTGATGGTAACGTCTCTACTATGCAGAAACAAAGAAAAGTTATTTGCAATGAGCGGCCAGCTTTTGCAACACAACATCACACAGAGTCAGCAAATTCCGACAGGAGAAAAACGAAATTAGCATTAATCTTCAAGTCCTATCTCCTTTCCTATGCCAGCATTGTATTTCGGTTTTCCACATGCGGAATAAAATTATCTCTGAACTATGTTACCTTAGAGATAAACACAATCAACGAAACTCAGTCTTAAATGTGCGTGTTATGTTTCTATATTACGAAACAAGATGTAGCAGATATCTATTTTCAAGGAACTCAGATCCCTTTCTGCATCGAAGTAGTGGGTGCCTTAAGTTAGTTGAGCACAATTCGCGGTAAAAGAGTTATTTGACAACTGCTGTTCAAGGAACGGGTGATAATCCGAACTGGCACAGCTCACAGTCGAAAACAGTAGTCAACCCATTCTGAGTAGAGGACGAGGTAAAATATATGTCTGGCTGAGCCCTACATTACGTGCTTCGACCTGTTAAACATCGAGATGAGGCACGCAATACTGAAGATATAATACGACCTATATTTCCAATTTTCCTGTGAAATCGGATATGATTGCGCGTAATCCGGTCCCAAAATCCAAAGCGTGCAACAAAATCCCATGCAACCATTATATGAACTTTTTTTGCAAATTTGTCAAACGTAGTTTTCGCGGAAATCTTCCAACTGATGGAATGTTGTTATACACAACTGCAGTAGCGTTTTTTACTTATTTTACTTATTTTAGTATCATATGAACTATTTTCGGCTCCTTTCGAAGCTAGCAAGAAAACAAATCACTGTACCAGTTCATTTACTTTATTCCAGTCAAGAAGATCAAGTGCATTTTTGATCTCTTTGCTTCCGTAGTTACAGACACCCATCAACCGAAATCGTATCATAAGTTGCCATTTTTATTATGTTACAGCAAAACTGCAATGAATTGCTCTCTATGTTACAGCAAAAATTGTCACATGGTTAAATTTATAGGGATGAGTCCGCCATTCACCTTCATGATGGCTCAAACACAGATATCAAGATTTTCACTGAGGTATCTGAATGACTAAGGAGGAATGGCAGCCCGTTATTCCTTTACAGCCGAAACCAGACAAAGTAGGGATGAATGCTGAGATCTGGAGCGAAGATGACATTTTAAATCATCTCAAAGGTATTCTGTTGCGTTCAGGTTGAGGATTTGTGCAGGCCAGTTCAATTCACCCCAGATACCACTGCCTCACAAATGCTGCTTTATGACACAGTACACTGTCGTGCTGACACAAACAGTCATCATCTCCGAACTGTTCATCTGTTGCATGCAGCACGCTGTGCTGTAAAGTGTGTTCATATCGTTGGGCATTTAGCGTTTACGTAAGTGCAATCAGTGGAACACAGGCTAAGCACAAGAGACACCCCATAGCCAATCGCCATTACTTGCTCTTTCTCTGTACTCTACTGATGGTATGTAACGTTCACACTCCAGATCAAAAAATGGTTCAAATGGCTCTGAGCACTTTGGGACTTAACATCTGAGGTCATCAGTCCCATAGAACTTAGAACTACTTAAACCTAACTGACCTAAGGACATCACACATATCCATGCCCGAGGCAGGATAAGAACCTGGGACTGGAGCGACCACGCGGCTCTAGACTGAAGCTCCTAGAACCGCACGGCCACAGCGGCCGAGCACTCCAGATCACTCGTTTCCTGTCATCAACTGGACACAGCCATCGCTTTTTACACTACTTCAATTATCGCTTAGCACTGCCTACATACCCCTCAGGGGCTAAGCATTTATTTGCTGAGTACGGGGTTGGCGAACCCGGGTTCCCCGAGCTGGGGACTTCCGGGCGCCGCCAGTCCTCTGTCACCACAAGCTTCGGGAAGGCTTCAGCGACCACCGCGTGGCACGGTGGTGGAACGTTTGTGTGACAGGGAATGGGTGAGGATGGTAAAAACCTCTTTAAAAACGCCTCAATCATAAGGTGTGCTGCACGCTGATGGGATGCATGGCCGTTGAGGCGGGACAGTCGTAAGCGGGCGACATCTGGGGAACCTGCTGCACTTTCGTTGTACAAGGCTTACCATGGTAGGCGGGGCTCTTGTTGGACATCCGCTCCCTAGTTGTTCGTGGGCTAACCACGCAGCCTCCTAATTCTTCAAAAATTGCTCCCAGTGGATCGGGTGGGCCACTGGTGAGCACTCTTACCCATACCAACAAAGGAAGCCGTGAGGGTACCTCTCCTGAGCATACTCCTCAGAAATGCAGAATTGATTATAGTAATAGGGCATAGGTGGGTGAAAATATTTTGGTGAGGGATAAACGAGCCGAGGGCACCTTTGCTGAGGTGTCCCCATTTTACATCCAGAAAGGTTTAGATGGTATTACAACTGGCCTGAAGACAGTAAAAACGCTTCGTAATGATACATTGCTGATTGAAACGGCCACATCAAGGCAAGTACAGAGACTTCTGAAAGCAACTGCATTGAGTGAGTACCATATTACCATTGATCATCATAAAACCTTAAATTCTAGCCGTACGGTGGTAACATGTGAAGACCTCATGGATGAGGACATCAGTGTCTTACAACGGAAATGGGCACACAAAGGTGTTATGGAAGTTCAAAATGTGAAGGAGAGAGTGAATGGGCTGCTTGAAACAACACCTACATTCATTCTAACTTTCAATATGCACGACCTACATTAAGGCAGATTTCTTACACTTACCTGTTGGTCCTTTATTCCAAAATCCCATGCTGTGTTTCAACTGCCAAAGACTGTCATACTACCATTCTATTGTTGCATGCAATGGTTCTGCTGCTTGTGGGATTTTTGTGGTCAAGCAGCTGACGAACCAGGTGTGAAATGTTCATCCCCATAGGTGTGTGTTAATCACTCTAACTCACATTCAGTCTGGAGTAGAGGGTGTCCCATCTGTTGCGACCAAAACAAAATTCAATAACTTAATGCTACACATCGTGTGTCATATGCAGAAGCAAAGAATCTGTTTAAATTCATGCAGCTCCCATCGTTTGCCACCTCATTTGCATCGGCTGTAAAACAGCCCACAGTTAAAGTTAGTGTGACGACACAAACAGATGTGGCAACTGCAGCTTCCAACACGTACTCCTGTGGCTGCACATACCAAGAGCCAGGTTCTCGTAACACTGCGCCTGCCAGAGACTCAGTTATACAGACTTCTTGGACTGACATAGTGGAACTATTGCTGCCAACAGCGACTGTCTGACGGGCACTGACTGGTACACTCATTGAGAGACCTTTCTGGGATTCAGCCCAACAAGGGAAAGCCGCCACAAAGACCAAGTCAAACTCCAGTGGAACAATACCTAAGGCACTGGCAGTGAAACCGCCTGCTACGTCTACTATCGACGCTCTGGCAAATGGATGTGGTTCCAATCGGTGACCTACCTAGTCCGACTAGTTCACCACCAATAACCTCGCATTTCGCGCCCAGGTACAAAGAGAAAGGGAAGAAAAACTTTCAAACTAGATCACGGGAATCGGGTAGTGCAATTTAAATGTCTCCCATAGATCAGACAAGTGTGTGTGTCTTCAGGAAACACATTTCAAGAATCCGATACCCTTGTGTTTAGGAATTGTAGAAAAGATGACCATCATGGCGACAGAGAGGACTGGTCGCGTTCTTCGATGACACGGTTTACTCTTCTCCCGTAACCCTAGTCACCAAACTACCGGATGTTGCTCTGACTGTCCATTTTTTGCTCTTTCCGGTAACATCCTGTTCGCCCTACCTTCCGCCACAGGCACCGCTGAATGTGAGGCACATTTCGAGCTGATCTACCAGCTTCTGCCACCGTTTGTGATCTAAGGGGATTTTTAATGTTAGTAATATTCTTTGGGGTAGTCTCTCCACCTGCCCAATGGGACGAGTAGTTGAAAGTGTATTACGATCTTACACGACGTGTATCTTGAATACAGTCTCCGTAAGACGTTTTTGGACAGCAAAACGGACACTCTCCGCCATTCATTTGACTCCCGCCTAGTCTAGACTCAGGAATCTCAGAATCTCCTCAGTCGTTTCTAGTGAGGATTTAAGAGATATCATTCCGCTTCTGATCACCTCGCCCTACTGGAGACAGCTATCCAGGAGGCATTCCTAGGGAAACAGCAATTAATATCCATCTTTTTGGGCACTGGAAAGGCATACGACAGTACGTGGAGACACAATAGACCTTGACAACTACATAAATAGGGTTTTCGTGGCCACCTCCCTATATTCCTGGGGTCCTTTCTTGCTGAACGGTTTTTATCGGTACAGAATCAGGAATACTCTTCCCGATGGGTTTTCTCAAGTTCATGGAACCCCATAGGGTAGCATTTTAATCGTTACTTTGCTCGCAGTTGGAATCGATGGCATATCGTCTGCAGTGAGGTGTCCTTTGCAGTGCTCATAGTTTATGGATACTTTTCCAGTTTTCTGTTCCACTTCTAGTCCCATATCCTCCTCTCGTCAGTTACAGTTGACACTTAAGCGATTGGAAGAATGGTCTGCACGGGCAGAGAAAACATTATTTACTGATTTTAATCGCGATCGTTCTCTCCTTTCACCTCTGGAACTAAGGTTGTGGGATACTGTTTTACATTTTAAGGAGACGGTGTGGCTTTTAGGTCTCTTATTTGACAGCTAACTTACTTAATTGCCACATCTCAAGGAGCTCTAAACAAGAGCCCTTAAAACCCTGGGTATCATGAAGTGCTTGAATGGGAAGAAGTGGGGTTTCAGATGAATCCTGCTTGCTACAGTTCTATAAGGGTTTCATGGGATCACGTCTTGATTACGGTTGATCAACCTATGGCTCATGGCGACCGACATATTTAAAGATACTGGACTCCGTACACCACGAGGGCATCCGATTGGCCAGAGGAGCCTATAAAACGAAACCTATACCGAACTTGTGTGCAGAGACAGTGGAGCCGCCATTATGTGCTCGGTGGCGGTTGCGTGTGGCTAAACAGGCGCTCACGCTCCAGTCGTTTCCGACTTCGCTGGCTTTCCCTGCAGCAATTAATATCCGCGAATCCTTAGAACGACTCTATCGAACTTGTCCATGAGGGACGAAACCGTTCGGTATACGGGCGAAGCAACTTTTATTGAAACTGGGAGTGCCTTCACCAGAAATAAAGAGGGAAGGTTGGTGCAAAGCTCCACCCTGGTTGTTATTGAAACCTAGAATAATTTTGGATTTGACATTTTAAATGATTACCGGGACTCTAAAGTGGTATACACAGATGGATCCCAAGAGGGGGATGCTGTCAGTTTTTCAGTCATTTTTCCTGCCTCTGTCTTTAGATTCCGTCTGCCTAGGGCGTTTGCTATCTCTGACATCGAATTCGATGCGAGTTTTAAAGCTATGGATCCGCTGAAATATGAATGAGGATCCAAATTCTTCACGTGCTCTGACTCGCTTAGTGCGCTGCGGAAGCCGGCCGGAGTGACCGTGCGGTTCTAGGCGCTACAGTCTGGAACCGGGCTACCGCTACGGTTGCAGGTTCGAATCCTGCCTCGGGCATGGATGTGTGTGATGTCCTTAGGTTAGTTAGGTTTAATTAGTTTTAAGTTCTAGGCGACTGATGACCTCAGAAGTTAAGTCGCATAGTGCTCAGAGCCATTTGAACCATTTTTGCGCTGCGGACAATCCAGTCTATGTACCCAGCAGATAGAGAACTGTCCAGAACATCCACGACGTCATCCTGCACTTGAAAAGACAAGGAAAGGAGGTCTCATTCTGCTGGGTACCAGGACACGTGGCTATCCGTGGCAATGAGTTGTCTGATACCACGGCCAAGGAGGCATGTACCCTTCCCAACGTAACTGACTGCCTTATCCCTCTGCGGCCTGCGCTGTGATTGCTTCGAAGGTCTGTCAGGCGTCTTTGGGAGGAAGATCGGCTGTAAGTGTCGGAAAATAAGTTGTAGTCAATAAAAGAGGCTGTGAGGCGATGGCGCACCTCCTTCCGTCCAGCTAGAATTGATGCAGTCTGTTTAACGCGACTTTGAATGGGACACAGCCTCCTGACCCATATCTTCCTTCTCAGACTTGAAGAACCACCTGTTTGTCATGCATGTGATGAGCTGATTACGGTTTGTCACATTTTAATCAACAGAATATTATATAATGACGAGAGGGTTCAAGATGTGTTACCGACAGACCGGCCCTCAGTTTTATGTGGTACTGAGCTGAATGTGGCACGTGTTTTAGGAATTTGCGTTTTATCATCCCTACTTCCTAAGCTCTCAGGACGAAGCTTTTAGTCTGTTAGAGAACGACTTGCTCATCCGCGGTTCCGGACAGAAGCGCCTAGAACCGCTCTGCCACCGCGGCCGGCTCTTATTTCGAAATTGAGCGTATAGTGAGGACCTCCAAAACTCAGATGCGCAAGATAATGGCTACAGTCGACAGGCGCCGTCGGAAGCGCTCACTGGCTTCCTTGCAATATACCGGTCCATCCCCTGAAATGGAAGTAGTCTGGCCGAAATTCTACATAGGTGAAGACCCAGCATTCTCTTCGGCCCGCTGCGCATCACATGACAGATCCGCCATCATCGCACACAGGCATATCATTATTATGGTTTCTCATGTATGGGCTCGCTATTTCAAACGGAACCCTGTGAGAACCCAATGTGTCGTTGTCAGTAATAGGGGGCTGGCATACACTTGAAGCTGCAGCCAACCACTAGCACTTAGGCTTAGCAATCAGCTCTGGCCGAAAAAAGATGTAACGCTTTCCTTCTCCTCAGCAGCCGACTGGATATACCCCTGAAGGCAAGACAAAGCAGCGCCTCAGACACGGTCCATCGGCCTGCAATTCCATAGGGATCACCTACTCTCTGACCCATCAGTTGCTACGCTCTGGAACTGGTTTGTTGGTAACGGTTTACTTCCCGAACCCCACCATCAAGAGCCATGGAAAATGACGGTTTGGTTTCAGCATCACAATCACAGTGAGTGATTATAAACTGTGTTCTACTTACGCCAAGTAGGATAGAAAACCTGTGGCATGTTGGAATTTGGGGAAAGCAGCTTGTGGATCTAGCAGACAAGGAGGCCTGCAAGGATATCAGTGTCACTCTACATACCATTCTTCTGAGTGCAATCAACAAGATGTTGAATCAAACACTAATGGAACTGGGGCACGAAGAGAGATAATATATTGCTGACAACATACTTCCATCGTTGAGGCCAGCCATCCGGCTGTGGTATACATCATACCAGTCTATTTAACAGGCTGTAGCCACTGTGTCCCAGTTTGAAAAGTGCACTGACCATTAACGCATAACCCCTGCTCCTGCAGGAAGGGCTCTCAGACCATACTGGCTGTTGTGTACTACTTACGAGAGGCCAGGAATTATCAGTGCATTTTGTAGTTGACCAAGAGGGCGGTGGCTTTTGTAAATGGCGACCTGCACTCTGTTTTAGCTAGCGGTGATACGAGTACCAAAAAGCATTTAAAGTTTTTGAACTGTCTTGTCTACAACCAGAGCTCATCTGTTGTCGGTTTTAGAGTGTCACTGATCGTCTGGCTCATTTTTAGTTATGTATAGTGATCAACCGGCCTCATATATCAGACACAATTCCTTAATCACCTCGGCGGACGGAGTGGCCGAGCGGTTCTAGGCGCTACAGTCTGGAGCCGCGTGACCGCTACGGTCGCTGGTTCGAATCCTGCCTCGGGCATGGATGTGTGTGATGTCCTTAGGTTAGTTAGGTTTAGGTAGTTCTAAGTTCTAGGGAACTGATGACCTCAGAAGTTAAGTCCCATAGTGCTCAGAGCCACTTTTGAACCTTAATCACTTCCTTAATTCAACTGGCGCCATACTCAGCTATGTTTTTAAGACCTACCATACACAGAATTATTACTTTGTGTGTGTAAATCCACACAAATTATCGTTAAAGATACTAGTTTCACATTAATTTAGGTCCTCTCTTTTAGTTTTTGGGCAATATAACTACATTCATCATGTAACATTTCAAAATGGAAGATAAAGACCCCTACATCCTGCACCTAACCAGTTCTGTTGTAAGGTGTCAAACTAATAACTAGGCTCATAATCAATTCCTGAAACAGTTCCTGTTAACTCAGTATGTAACAAGACATAGTTATGTGAAATTGTATAAATTTCATTAATATACAGATCTAATAAACAGCCCATCATTTCGTGAATGTAAAGACCTAACTCTTACACTAATAATTGTACGCAAGTAATTTCCCCAACCTGAGCTAGGAGATGCTGTTCTGAGGGATAGAGAATTTTACGGCGGCACTGCCCATCCCATGTAGGCCGACATCTTCGCCGTGGGGCACCTAGCAGACACAATGAGATGCCGCAGCCCCTGTGTAGGCCATTGGCAAAAGCTGCTCCTTGTCCCTGCTTTAACGACGACCATTTGGAGAGCCTTTCTAGAGGAACATGGTTGGAGATACCAGATTAAACGTCCAGAGAAACCAAATTGAAAACTTTGGTGACCCAATGTAGTCACCTGTGTTAAAAACTCGCTTGAAAGAAAAATCTCTTTATCTCAGTATTACGTAGCAGAAGATAAACTCTGCCCTACGAAAGAAACGACGCCTGTAATAGGCTACAAAAACTCTAGTTGGTGGAGTTATAACAAGTAAGAACGCTCTGATTGGCCAGAAAGAAAACGCGTTGCCACCAGCTTTGTTATAGGCAAATGGCAGGCGGAGTAATTCACACTTCTCAAGCTGAAAATCGGCGCGAGTTTGAGCAAAGGGACTTGCGCTGCTCTGAGAAGTATGTGACAGTCATTGTGTAAAAACTTGTTCACAGGCACGTCTTAACTCTTACAGAGTTAAAGTGCAAAGTCTCCTAATATGGAGAATCGCACCGAGCACTGACACTTAACGCTTTTGAGCGATTTGAGGCCAATGACGTATGTGCTATTCCAGCCGAATAGCGTGTACCATGTCAATTAACTTAGCTAGGGAATAACTAGGGCTCTCGGCTTCACTTAAGATATAGGAAACGTATCCGACGGGTGTTTAACAGTAGAGAGAGATATAGAATAAATAATTTTCAGGTTCACAGCTCACGCTGATAGCCGCCACTGCCACCGCCGACGCAAGGTAAACGCACGTGCACTCTTGAGATGCCAGCATGTGATATTCAATTGACACTCAGAACTGTAGTCGTCTCTGTCTCTCCAAATTTTCATACATTCCGCCATGAAATGTAGTTAAACATATTCACAATTTTTGAGTTTAACTGAAGCAGAAACGCGAGATGTCCGATCTATTGAAAAGGACTGATCGGCCATTGTAGAGTTGTGAATTGTTTTAATTGTGTACTTCTTTTTGATCGCTCTTTAAAAACCCCAATTCATTCTGGATATTTTCATTGTGCGTTTTAGCGTAATTGATATCTCTTGGTTGTATTTTTATTGACCCCCAGATATGGTCATCAACCATCTTCTCATTGAAGAACCATATAATAGTTAGGGATTTCGCTTTTCAGTTGTGAACACCCAGTATCAATATTGTACCATCCTATACATAATTTTGCTTACATTGGTATGACATGAACCCATACTTAGAGTAAAAGTAAAACTTAATAACGAAAATCTTAGGTTTTCATTTTTGCTAATATATAGTTATACCTGAACCCGTACACAGATTTCTCTTAGCGATAATGTTTCCTTTGTAGGGAGTGTAGTGGAACCGACATTGAGATCATTGTCTGATTACATCGACGCCCGGGGTAGATGCGCAGTCTCAGGCGCTTTTTCACGGATCGCGATGCTCCCCCCGTCGGAGGTTCGAGTCCTCGGGCATGGGTGTGTGTGTGTTGTATTATCGTAAGTTACTTTAAGTTTGATTAAGTTGTGTGTAAGCTGTGGCCCGATGACCTTAACAGTTTGGTCCCATAGAAATTACCACAAATTTCCAAAGCTTCTGATTACATTACTGTCCATGCTGTGCACTCTTTTGAACTCTGCGTACGTGAGATCGTACCTTCTTACCTTGCAGCCGTAGGTTCAACACCAAATTCCTAAAACGTTCAAGAAAGGTCCTTGCGCAACTATGGTAGGAATACAGATCAGAACCAGTCTCACATATGTTAGATAATGGCAACCCTTCCAGGGTGGTAAAATAACATGGTAATGTGGTCAAACATATGTAATTACTAGGACAAAAAAATAAAATATCCTCTTAACAGTTTTTCATAATAAATTTTTGGTTTGCAAGAGCCAGTGGTAAATATTAGTGGCTACTGACAAGCCAACAGCGAGACAGAGACATGCAGTGCACTGAGAGACGCACGCAGTATCCCCATAATATAGTTGTAACGCCATGTTAGCTTTAAGTTTCTCTTGCAAGCTCAGAGGTGGCTGATACAGCGTTGATAATTTGGCTCTGTCCCAACTGATAAGTGATGGTCGGGCAGTCTTGTCACTGTATCAAGGGAACTAGAAACACTAGAGAAAGGGTGAAGGTAGTAAGTTTATGAAGCGAGTAACATCGTATGATCGCATGATTATGCGAAGTAGGGCGTGTCAGGTAAAACTACAAAGACTGGAATCAGAGAGATTAGCAATGGCAGATCGAGACCTTGACCGAATTTAGACTGACGCCCCGCAAGATAATATACGGGAACCACAGGACAAATTAACAGACGACACAATGCCGCGAGAAATAGATCCGGGAGTGCAACAGGACGTAAATATCAAGCAACAAGAAGCCGTAAGCGGCGACCAATATATTGCAGAGGTGCAAGAAGATGGGGGACGTCTTGAATACGTAGAACCCATAGTATATGTAATAAGACCTCTATCACAACCTAGTACAGGCAGTACAAGTCTAAATGTGTCACCACGTGGTTCACTGCAGTCACTTTCGGACAGACACGCGTGTGTAAACGCAGAACGAAGCGGGTTGGAAGAAAACGTAGTAGGACCCGTTAATTTATCGGAAATTCTCCAGCAATTAAAGCACACCATAACGATACAAAACAGATAGATCAAACAACAGACGAAACAACTTCAAGAACAGGTATGTGAGCCAAGTGAGCAGACTGCGGGAACAGTGAAACAACTGCAACAATAGATACGTGAGCGGAGTGCAGAAGCAACGAAACAGTTGCGTTATATCTAAAAAAAAAAAAAAAAAAACATGGCGGTAAATAAACAATTACGTCACACTGGGGGAGAGGCAAAAAAAATCTTGAAATGTGACCTAAAATTTAATAATAGGTCACACGCAATTAAGAACAGATATTGACAAACTCTAGGAAGATGTGCAAACATTGCGTGACGACGCAAGGACAGAAATTAAAACATTACGTGATGATACTCAGAGTGAAATTGCCAAGAAAACCAAATAGGTTAATGCAATTACACGCCAAGCAGCGGGCACAGCACGATAAATAGTTGAAGACAGTGTGTCGCGAAAACGCATCACGAAAGCGGTTCTCAAGAGGTATGATACTCGCATCGTGAGAGTAGAAGCGAAAACGAAGAATCAGTTCGAAAAACTCAGGAAGAACTGTCACGAAATATACAAGAAGGAGGTGATCCAGATCATACAAGTTTTGAGTCCGGACAACTTCCGAGTCAATAACGCTATTAGAAAAGCAATAAGTTTCACAAGGAACGAAAAATGATTTAATGAAAATACAACTCCAATCACAGGCGGAGAAGAAATTAGACAATTGCCGACCACTTGCGATGCCACAGGCACGTTTTGAAACTTACGAAGAGCAGGCGGCACCACGAAGACAACGGATACAACAAGCACACTTTTCGGAACAATTCGGACCACATGATGAAAAGGCAAGATTAGCCAGGCAAGACGTATAGCCAATACGTGACAGGGAAGTGCTAGGGCACGAAGGTTATTGCGTAAAGCATACCGACACTCGCGCAGAGCCGATGGAAAAAAGTCATTGCGTTCCATTACAACGATGTCATGCAAGACTAGGCGAAAGTTACAGTGGGCAGTATCCAGTGGATTTACCGCAACGTGAAGGACTGAGACATGAAATGATCGGAAGCAGAAGCGAATTTAGTATGGTACAACAACGAGGTAAGACAATGATCATTTCCTCACTGTAAGGAAGCTTCAGCATTTCTGTGAAGGAAGTCCACTGCATCCACGAACCTTCATTGATCAATTCCGAGTATTACTACCAGAACAGTGGACAATATCACACAAAATAGACTTTATTTGTGCCCATATGTCTGGAACAGTAGTAGAAACGATGCAAAACGTGGCCGGCCGCGGTGGTCTTGCGGTTCTAGGCGCTGCAGTCCGGAACCGTGGGACTGCTACGGTCGCAGGTTCGAATCCCGCCTCGGGCATGGATGTATGTGATGTCCTTAGGTTAGTTAGGTTTAAGTAGTTCTAAGATCTAGGGGACTCATGACCTAAGATGTTAAGTCCCATAGTGCTCAGAGCCATTTTTGACGCAAAACGTAGCGTCTACATGTTGATCACATGAAGATTTCAGAGATAAGTTTCTCTCACGCTACTGGTCGAGTGAAGCGCTAAATAGGGTGAAGTATGAACTAATACAAAATCCGTACTTCGAGAATCCCGAAAGAAGATCCTGTAAAATGTTCCGAAGCAATGGCAAAGAAAAACCAATGTTTGGATGTGCCATGCAGCGATGTAGTGTTGATTAAGTTGTGCACCCTGAAGCTGCCGCTATAATACCAACAGTCATTCGTAGGGCGTGGAGGCAATGACGTGGAAGCCTTCAAAGGAATTTTAAGTGAACTAGAGTTCATAGACTCGGAACATGAAGCAAAGAAAAAGCGAAACCCGCTTGAAAACGTGAATGAAAGACCGCGAAATTTGTCGGAGACTGTACGACGGAATGTCAGCTATCACAAACCGCGTGATAGCTTCGCGCCGAGAAATGACAATCGATTTCAACAGAGATATGGGTACGGATACGAAACAAGAAATCGCAATGGTTATCCACGAGGCAATAACAATAATAGCTACAGGGGAAATGACGCTAATCGTAAATCGTGTGGAAGTACAAGTATAACGACAAATTACCAGCAACGAAACCCGTGTCACCAAGTCGAACAAAGACAGGAAGAACCGAAATAAGACGTGGAGATAAGGCCAAGAAACCCCCGTAAACGTTCGAATAGATGAGAGAGCGCCCACGTCAAGGAGAACAACGCACCTAGCCAAGCGAGCAGTAGCAACGTAATAAGAGAAATATACACCTTATCACGAGAGTTGAAAGATGAAGGAACAGAACAGTAGGGGCAGAAAGAAGTCGATATGCCGCAAACAGCAGGCTGGACAGGAATTAGTTGAGAGGATTTCGCAAAAAACGGACTACCGGAACAAAATGAAGTAAGTATAACGGAAGTCGAGGTAAGAGGTAACGTAACTAGCATTGCAGAGTTATTTAATACTGAAACTAGGGAGAGCCGATTCCAAGAGGATAACGTACCATCGAGAGAAATAAACATTTTGTCACGACAGGTAACAAATGAAGAAATAGGATCTCAGGGATTAAAAAAAAGCAGGAAAACAACATCGTCATGCTGGGGAGAAATTAATTGGGAGGACACCGACGAAGAAAACGAACTACCAAGGGAAGGCACAATGGGAGAAGAGAATAGGGACAAAGTAATTAGAATTGCAAAGTTCTTTGCGGCTCAAACCAGGGAAACGTACTCAGGGAGGATAATGCTCAGTGAAAGGAAGTTGAAAATAAATTACAACTGGGCACAGGTTCAAATGTATACAATGATGAAAGTTACAGATGTGTAATAAGGACATTTAGATGCGATTATTCGGGAGTCTTCACGAAGAAAGGAGAGGCAGATGTAGTTGAATTGAGGGAAGACGAAGTTAGATGTGAAGAAGAAGTTGTAGAAGAGAGAGAGAGTTAGCGGTCAAGTCATATCCGACAGAAGGCTTAAACTCACAGGTAGAAATCCTGAAACAACTCACATATGATTCCACAGAGGATGCTTTAATGGAGGGAGGCGAGGGAGAACAAAGCAAACTGGCCGAGATTCAACCATTTGTGAAGGCCATGGTAGCTAAAATACCAATTAATGTAGTCATAGACAGAGAAAGCGAGCTAACAGCGATTTCGGAGAACTTATTTAAGAAATGCAAAGCTAATGAAGAATTGCCGACATTGAAAATGAAGAAGATTAAAGTGCAAGGTCTCATCAAAAGTCATGCTGTGGATGTCAATAAACAAACAAGGTTAACTATTCCGTGCCAGCGTCAAAAGATCGAAGCAAATTTCATTATTATACCGAAATTAATGGTGGACATAATAATAGGTGCGGATTTTCTGAATCAATGACAAGCTGTGATAAACATGGAAAAAGGTAGCGTCATTTTTGAAAGAACTACACTTTTCATTGAGCCAGAGTGTCAAACATAGGTGGACGAACAACAGACTTGCAGACCTAAGGAACGATGAAACTTCCTGGCAGATTAAAGCTGTGTGCCGGACCGAGACTCGAACTCGGGACCTTTGCTTTTCGCGGGCAAGTGCTCTACTAACTGAGCTATCCAAGCACGGCTCACGCCCCGTCCTCACAGCTTTACTTCTGCCAGTACCTCGTCTCCTACCATCCAAACGATGATCCACCACTCAAACGAAAGGGTATAGACAGAATGAACCGAACACTGAACAATATAAGTAAAAGTTTAGGACTTCATCATGTAAGCCATATTAAACGATATGATAAATAATCAGTTATAGGCATCAGTAAATAATATCAAAGAAGCCATGAAGTATGTTTCTGACAGGACGTGACCATGAGTCTGAGGAAAAGAAGAGACAGAGAATGGTGAAATACCTTAAATTTTAATATGTAGCAATTAACATGATATGTAGAGTTGGCAAAGGTGATGATCTAATACCGTGACAAACTAACATACCACACCAAGACACCACACATAACGACCGTAAGGAGTCTCATTAGCTTAAGATATCAGGAACAAGTTGGAACCTGATAGAGAAACTTGAATTTCAACACGGAGATATGACACCGAATTAGGTAAATAATTTATTAAGCGGCGTCAATTATGCATTAGGCATAAGGTAGATTATAAGAAAAGATTTTTGTACTCGACCTCCTGCAAGAAACAATCTTCAGGTGCCTACGACAATGCGGCGGACGGTAACTGAAAATGTACTGGGGACGTGAATGGACGAGATCAACGATTTTCTACGATGCGGAGGCCCCGGCAAGAGCACGAGATTGATGGCGATTTGTAACCATGGCAACCCTTGTACCACACAGCGGTAGCAACCTTGCCGTGATAAAGAAAGTACAAGCAGGATGGATGAGCAGCAGATGATCGACGTTGGGTCCAGGCCTTGCGAAAATTCACTTTCGACCGAGACTCAAGTCGGAAGTGCTGCAGGGAATGACGGGCTACAAAAGTCGAAAAAGCAGCCAGCGCGGAGTAAAAACAAAACGCCTCGCCGAAAACCGGGCTTGACTAAGGTACAATTTGGCAAAAAATTACGTGTAGAATGGCACTGTCGCCGCCAGTTTGTGATATTATATTGAACTAGAGCGCTGAAGGAAAATCAGTCAATCGATGCTGAACTACATGTCCTAATCAAGGACTGAAACACTAATGAATGTAAAACTGCCAATCAACTGGGAGTCAATAATTTCCTATATCCTGCCCACAGAAGAGACAAAGTTCAAGTCTGAAGGTAATACGAAGGAACACAGGAGACTTGAAAAATATGTAGCACGCAGTCTGGGCCTTATACTTCCACAAATGTCCATAGACAATACTCCTATCCACAAATTGTGCCCAAAAGGAAGTGAACCACGGTGTGGCTACCAAAGATTAATTGCTGCTGGTGAAGAATATTATCACAGGATTTCTCTACCAATTGCTGTAATGGAAGCCATCAAACCTATATTGAGGGACTTTGCAAATGAAAACTTAATGAATAAATGTCTTCATGGCGGTACCAAAAACCCAAATGAAAGTTTTAATAAAGTGTCTTGGAAAGATCGGCAAACACCATATTTGTGGGAAGAAATGCAGTTGCTGTTGGTGTTTATTATGCAGTTTCATCTTTCAATGATAGTGTGCAAAGCAGTAAATATGTGTTAGAGAATATGGGAAGTAATCCCAGAGTGTAATGCATCAAAGCTTTGTATTCAATAGACAGAGAGCATGTGGTGAAAGCAGATAAATCAGTTTTGGAGGTGATAAAATCTAGAAGAGTGCATCATATGAATGTGAAAAGGAAGAAAACTGATTTAGAAAATGAAAAAGAATCTGCTTATGGTGCTAGAGAGTTCTAAAAGAACGCCATATACAAGCAGAAACTTTAACGGCCATTTTCCACAAAACACAAATTTATGTACTTAGGTACATACAACATCCATGGTCGGCCGGTGTGGCCGAGCGGTTCTAGGCGCGTCAGTCTGGAACCGTAAGACCGATACGGTCTCAGGTTCGAATCCTGCTTCGGGTAGGTTAGTTAGGTTTAAGTAGTTCTAAGTTCTAGGGGACTTATGACCTCAGATGTTAAGTCCCATAGTGCTTAGAGACATTTGAACCATTTGAACAACATCCAACATAAATGTCCTATTACTTTCAAACTTGGTATTCTTACTAAACAGAAAATTCTTATTTCTCTGCCTCGTGGTGACTGGGTGTTGTGTGATGTCCTTAAGTTAGTTAGGTTTAAGTAGTTCTAAGTTCTAGGGGACTGATGACCATAGATGTTAAGTCCCATAGTGCTCAGAGCCATTTGAACCAGTTTTGAACAAAATTCTTAATGCCTACAATATTCCAAATCTATTGAAACCTGTGGTAAAAATTACGATATTTAACTATAAAATTTGAGTTTTTTCTAAACATGAAGTTTAAAATGTAACAGCTCTTTCATCTTTTCCTAAATTAAATAAGTTAGAGTTTCACACACCTATAAGTATCGTTCGTATGCTGTGCAACGAAGAATGTCTCTTACTTATGAAGAAAAGTGTACCAGTAGCAACCATGCAGCCAAGAGTAAGTGAAAATGTGTTGAAATTTCACAAGTAAAAAAAAAAAATTATTTTCTTATGTTTTTGAACTGCCACTGCTATGAGTGTGAATCCTGAATCCTTCCTAGTCATGCTGACCTAGTTTCATGAATTTATATGTAAAAGTATAAACAGTGGGAATTAAAATGTCGTTTGGTGCCTCTCCTGCTACAAGTTGGCCCGTTTGACATCCTGCCCCCTTCAATAAAATAAGGACTAGAACAAGTGGCTGACCAATAGTCAATGCTTGAGAAAAAGTATAATTTTTGATTGACTTAGACAACGCCTCAACCATTGTCTAACTTCAGTACAAAAATTATCATTGAAAGATGGAGATACGTAAGGTGTCAATCAAATAACACACCTTTTATTGACTTCCTGAAACAGTTCCGGTTAAGTCGATATGTCACATGACATAGTTATGTGAAGCTGTACGAATTTTATTAATATGCAGATCTAATAAATAAGCCAGCATTTCGTGAAAATAAACCACTAACTCTTACACTTGTGGTTGCACACAAGTAATTTCCTCGACCCAGGCTACGAGATGCAGTTCTGAGGGAAAGAGAATTTTACGATGGCAATGCCCATCCCATGTTGGCCGAAAACCTTCGCTGTGGGGCAACTAGTGGACACAATGAGATGCTGCAGGCACTGCGTACGCCGGCGCCAAAAGCTGCCCCTTGCCCCTGCTTTTAACGACTACTCTTCGGAAAGCCTTTCTACAGGAACACGGTGAGAGATGCCAGATAAAACGTCTGGAGAAACCCAATTCAAAACATTGGTGACTGACTGCAGCCACGTGTGTTAAAAACTCACATAAAAGAAAAAGCAGTTTATCTCAGTATTACGTAGTAAATGTTAAACTCTGCCTTACAAAAGAAACGATGCCTCTGTTAATGATAACGTTTCCTTTACAGGGAGTGTAGTGGAGCCAACATTGAGATCATTGTCTGATTACATCACTGCCCGTACTGCTGCACTTTTCTGACCTTTGCATGTTTGAGAAGGTATCTTTGTAGCTTGCAGGCCGTAGGTTCAACACTAAATTCCTAAAACAGTACCAGAACGTCCTTGCACAACTGTGATAGAAAGATAGATCAGAACCAGTCTCACATACGTTAGACATTCATAATCATCATCACACCTTTGATGAGTTTTTAGTTTGCAGTGTGCTTTAAATAATTTTTCCTTACATGTACTATACTATAGTTGCCAATAGAATACACTTTGCAACATGATAATGAAAGTTCCGCTGCTTTAAATAGTGATTTGTTTTGGAAAACGAAATTTAATTTATTCATAAGTTCAGTTATTTACAGTTTTGTAATTACTGCGGTTTTACAATTTCGGAAACACGTATGTAACAATAACAGTTAAATCCAAGAGCTCTGAGCTACCTTTTATTTTGACGAAAAAGTAGTGACAAATTAAGAATGTAAATATAAAAGAGATTAATGTTACTATTCTACTGCCAAAAATGCAAAGCAAAATGGTTACCTTTCATGACATGTTACAGTGTTGCCATTTCGCGACAGGATAGTGCTCGTTCATACGTGGGCGTGTCTCTGTGAACTGCCTGCATGATGTTGTGGAAATTCTGTGGCCAGTAAGAGCCCCAGCTCCTATAGTTCCTATGTGTGGGTCTAACTCGGACGTGAACTGCATCCCAGTGCCTGCATCTAGAAGTTTAAGGAGCGGTTACAAAAGCTGTGAGTCAGCAGTCTCAGGAGAGGATAGAACTGCTTATGACCCTTTTCCCAACTGAGACACTGAATCTATCCAGGTCAGAAAGAGTGCAACTTCAAATCTCTGAAATAGTACGGCATACTGTTGAACCTGTGAAGTTTCCTCCTCTCTTTCTGGGTGCTTCATATTTTTAGTCGGACAGTGTATTATTAGCATTTGTATCAACCGAGATACTGAAGCAAGTATTTTCTTTTTCCTTGTTTTTAGCGATTTACGTTTTCAACAGCATTTAAAAGCTCTTAGAAAGACGACTCAAGTGTACCTATTTCGTATAAAATAGCGGCAAGAGCAAAATTACAGTGTATTACTTAAGTTTCAATGACGACATTAATTAATCAGTAATTATGTCATTGTACTCGTCTCTCAATAGTCCCATTAAAAAAATTCTAAAACCTCTCAGATGACGCAAAAGTTAACAGTATTATGCTTACAGCCCTCTTTCTACTATCATTTGCCGAAAATCTTTTTCCGATGTCACAACGAGCTCAGGGTACAAAAATTGGCAAGTCTTAGGTGATTCTCCATGTATATGTAGTCATCTGACTGACCACAGTTTCGTCATCACTTCGTTTTTAATCCTCACACATACTGTACGTTCGCATCGTCCTACTATGGAGTAAGCAAACGTACCTGCCACATGTCTAACGCGGACTCTTACCCGTGTCCTTTGCTTGACGAGGTACAAAGAGTGCTACTCCAATAACACGGAACCTTTTCCTTTTATCGCAATCACGTTTTCCACTCTTTGTCAGAACTAAAGGTTTCTAAGAGATGATCTGGTAATAGAGAAGAAGCACTGGTGTCAAATTCACGGAAGTAATGTTAAAGGCACTGAAAAAGGTCAAGTAAGCTGTGTACGAAAAACATTTACATAGCCGCGTGTTGTGAGCAATATACAGTATTGAGCTGTACGTGCATTAAATGATAATCCCAATAACAGCACATACTGGCATTCCCCCCCGCTGAACCATGGATCTTGCCCCTCGGCGTTGGTGGGGAGGCTTGCGTGCCTCAGCGATACAGACCACAACGGAGGGGTATCTGTTGAGAGGCCAGACAAACGTGTGGTTCCTGAAGAGGGGCAGCAGCCTTTTCGGTAGTTTGAGGGACAACAGTCGGGATGACTGACTGATCTGGCCCTATAACACTAACAAAAACGGCCTTGCTGTGCTGGCACTGCAAACGGCTGAAAGCAAGGGGAAACTACAGCCGTAATTTTTCCCGAGGGGATGCAGCTTTACTGTAATTTTAAATGATGATGGCCTCCTCTTGGGTAGAATATTCCGGAGGTAAAATAGTTCCCCATTCGGATCTCCGGGCCGGGACTATTCAAGAGGACGTCGTTATGAGGAGAAAGAAAACTGTCATTATACGGATCGGAGCGCTTAATGTCAGATTCCTTAATCGGGCAGGTAGGTTAGAAAATTTAAAAAGGGAAATGGATAGGTTAAAGTTAGATATAGTGGGAATTAGTGAAGTTCGGTGGCAGGAGGAACAAGACTTTTGGTCAGGTGAATACAGGGTTATAAATACAAAATCAAATAAGGGTAATGCAGGAGTAGGTTTAATAATGAATACAATGAAGTCGGTTTAAATTACAGATAACTTTTGGCTTTCTGAACACTTTTTGCAACATAAAGCACGAAATTCAAATGCAGCTCAATAATTAAGTTGCTCCTCATTTAAATCATAAAATTACGAATAAATAAGAAACATCATTATAGCCAACGGCTGCTTGCTAGCACGAAACCATTACTGCCTGTCAAAAACCATTTAGTTGTATACAAACCAATGTAAAATGGAGCCTTAAATGAGGGCCGCTAAATCACTCAAACTAGAGCTTCCGTCCACGACTCATTTCCTCTTCAGAAATCTGTTTACTGCGACTGAAAGAGAAGGCGAGCGTAATAAACAACCAAACCAGTTGTTCATCGCTTTAAAAGGACCCGCTAATAGGGAAATCGAGTTTTGTTCAGGACGTACAGAGTGAATTTCGAAGCACTTTCTACTAATCGGAAAGCTGATGAGCTACACGCACGGCAAATTAGAAAAGAGAAAGAGAGACGTAACAGATAAAGAGAATGGGGCAACGAGGAAAACAATAAAACACGTCTTTCACAGTAAACCTACTTGGCACAGAGAGAAATTAATAAAAATTAAAAACATGCGACGGTAGTAAAACCTGAGACCGTTCGTCTACAAAACAATGTTCGCGTATTTCTCGATACAAATTAAAGTCCGAGACAAATGTAAGTGAACTTGTTAAAGCCCTGGCAGAGCGTGTCGTACATAGTATATTCTGGCTGTTAATTATTAAAACAGAAAAAATATTCCACAGAGGTACATTGTCGTGTCCTTATTGCTCCAAATATATTCATTATTTTTCGTTCACGAAGAAATCTTTACAAAACCCAGGTAGTCCCAATATGCATTTTTCACTATGCATTGTATTTGACGTGAAACTTCATAATTAGAACCACAATAATCATTAAAGAGTCTTCCGTAATATGGAAGTTCTGGAATCTGCAGATATCTAAGTAAGATTGTGAAGGTAATAGTACTGTTATATTTGCACTAAGATTAGAATTGTAGGACAACTATGTTTTATTCTCATCTGAAGAGATGTGTCTCCTGGCAACGGACAACTTCTAATTGACTAGGAACGACTAAGTACTTAATTACATATTCGAATATAAGGTATCGTACTAAATATGTACTAGAGTCCTCCGACATGTTAGCAACAGGAACGAATTCATAACATCCATTGCAGGATGATCTCTGCCAGAAATCAGTTGGTAGGTCAGAGGATAAAAGTATTTGGAGAAGGTCAGACGGTTACCGGCCAAGGGACGTCCGATAAATATGTTCAGGAAACATGTAACATCCTGCTTATGAGATCGAAGGAGACCGGCTGTAGCAAAATGTCAACAGGAAGATGGCGTCTGGCCTTGTCCTCCCACTTTCCGCAGCCGTCCGTGACGTGGGAGAGCGCAGAGGAAATCGTTATGTCAATGCAAGAGTCGTCTGTTGATATTTGGAAATGTCAGCCTAAACACATTCAGTCTGTAGTGAAAGAGACGCTTTCGTTTTTAGTTATTACGTTGACTGTAAAAAAAATAATACGAAACACATTGAGGAAGTGACGCCACAATGACAGCTTGTTTTGATTTCGGAAATACGAGTCAACTTACGTTGTTTGGATGTAGTGTGTCAGAATTACGATGTACTCTATACACAGATCTGCTTGTATGCTTTTGGTGTTCTTTGTGGGCATAGTAGTGACATGGGAAGGATGATAAAAGACTTTAAGGTACTGAAAAACATTTTCACTTTCTCCGTAAGGAGACGTCTGCAGTGCTGCGGTGCATTAAAATTTACGTTTTTGGAAAGAAACGTTGCAACTGAAACATGAGAAATTAGAAGTCGAACGCTGTCAATACTACACACGATATCTTTGACTATAAGCAATGTTTCCGCAGTAATGGATATGATACTCGGCTGTCCCTGTTCTTCGCCTTCAGTCCACCAGGATGACAGTAACGAAAATGTATTTCTTCAATCAAAAGTAATCATGGAATAAAAGTTTGTTCTTTGGAAGAGCAATCGGACGTCATTAAACCACTGCCCTAGGAACGTGAAAATAGCAGACATTGCAGAAAAAAGAAAATCTAATCATACACAACAAATGCGGAAAAGAGAAGTTAGATAAATGGAAGTGACGATTCTCACTTCAGTTCATGCAGAAATGCGCAATGAAAATCAACGTAAATTAATCATATACTTATATTATGTATAGTGCAGTTTTGCGTGTTTGTCTTGTTCAGTATAAGTGACGTAAAATACGGCAATCATGTGGAACGAAATTCCAAAGATAAACATAAATTCTGACTTTGTTTTCATTTATTCAACTAGATCCAAATACATAATCATTACAGTGCTCAGTTTTGACGCTTTGGAAATCAGTGAAACGCTTTCACTCAAACTGTAGTTGTAAAGGACGTCATAACCTAAATACTTTTGTTCAAATTGAAACTGTGAATGCAATAAAAACAAAAACAGTGTAAGTACTCCAGATTAAATTATCGACAGGCGTGCGTTCAACTTAGAACAAAAGGCTAGCATAATTAATACTTGTGTGTCAACGTTCAATACAGGGCATGTTACACGACTATTATTTGCTAAAGAATTTTATAATGACAGTATCAAAACAGAGGGAAAATAACCGTACAAAGTAATGCAGCTCCACTTTTGTGCATATTTGATGACTCTAGCTTGCGGAGCGCAGCCAGTAAAGTTTCATAATCATTGTTATATCATATGCTGACCTTTGTGACTTTCGTCGTAGATTCATATCTAACATTTCATCTGTCTCTAATACCTTAAGTCCTGTTTTCGTTTCGAAGGCTATGTTAAAAGTTACCGATCAAAACTTATAGTCCCTTTAAAATCCCACTGACTTCTGAAGAATCTCTCATAGTCTTCAATTATATTTCTACAAAACTTGTAGCTTCTGATAAGGGTCCAAGCAGCCAGAACACATAATACTGAAGAGATGGCCTAGATAAGTTGTCGAATTACCGTGCTTAACATGGAAGCATCAAGTGGGCTCAGCAAACTCGAAAATATTCCATTGGTCAGCCACGCCGAGAGTACCTCGGGAATTCTGTAGAAATATGCATTCATTCACCCACATCCTAAGGAATAACTTAAAGTTATTAAATTACAAATGCTGTGTTTGTTACTCCTTTGAGGCATTACGACGGAACCTAGTTGAGCAGGTTGAGCAGCTCTGAAATGTCGGTCCCCATGGAGTTTGGAACATTCCCTGTCTCAGTAAACAGGTCAAATACAAATTTTGTTGTTGACGATGCTATGACTGGTGGGGTTTACAGATTCCAGTCTGAATCTTGGTAGGATAGACAACGAGAAATTAGCGTCATCGGTGGCAGAAGTTTTCAGGAGTATCCTCCACGTAATGTTTTTTGCCTGGCCTTGGAAGTCGGACTCTTACTATTAAAAAAGTTTAATTAACCTCAAAATATATGAACGCAACATATCAAGTAAGAAGGAGATAAAAATAGACTGTTCACTCAAACGTAGAACGTCGTATGGACGAACTTTTTTTCCTTTCTTCGTATGGATTATACACTCCTGGAAATGGAAAAAAGAACACATTGACACCGGTGTGTCAGACCCACCATACTTGCTCCCGACACTGCGAGAGGACTGTACAAGCAATGATCACACGCACGGCACAGCGGACACACCGGGAACCGCGGTGTTGGCCGTCGAATGGCGCTAGCTGCGCAGCATTTGTGCACCGCCGCCGTCAGTGTCAGCCAGTTTGCCGTGGCATACGGAGCTCCATCGCAGTCTTTAACACTGGTAGCATGCCGCGACAGCGTGGACGTGAACCGTATGTGCAGTTGACGGACTTTGAGCGAGGGCGTATAGCGGGCATGCGGGATGCCGGGTGGACGTACCGCCGAATTGCTCAACACGTGGGGCGTGAGGTCTCCACAGTACATCGATGTTGTCGCCAGTGGTCGGCGGAAGGTGCACGTGCCCGTCGACCTGGGACCGGACCGCAGCGACGCACGGATGCACGCCAAGACCGTAGGATCCTACGCAGTGCCGTAGGGGACCGCACCGCCACTTCCCAGCAAATTAGGGACACTGTTGCTCCTGGGGTATCGGCGAGGACCATTCGCAACCGTCTCCATGAAGCTGGGCTACGGTCCCGCACACCGTTAGGCCGTCTTCCGCTCACGCCCCAACATCGTGCAGCCCGCCTCCAGTGGTGTCACGACAGGCGTGAATGGGGGGACGAATGGAGACGTGTCGTCTTCAGCGATGAGAGTCGCTTCTGCCTTGGTGCCAATGATGGTCGTATGCGTGTTTGGCGCCGTGCAGGTGAGCGCCACAATCAGGACTGCATACGACCGAGGCACACAGGGCCAACACCCGGCATCATGGTGTGGGGAGCGATCTCCTACACTGGCCGTACACCACTGGTGATCGTCGAGAGGACACTGAATAGTGCACAGTACATCCAAACCGTCATCGAACCCATCGTTCTACCATTCCTAGACCGGCAAGGGAACTTGCTGTTCCAACAGGACAATGCACGTCCGCATGTATCCCGTGCCACCCAACGTGCTCTAGAAGGTGTAAGTCAACTACCCTGGCCAGCAAGATCTCCGGATCTGTCCCCCATTGAACATGTTTGGGACTGGATGAAGCGTCGTCTCACGCGGTCTGCACATCCAGCACGAACGATGGTCCAACTGAGGCGCCAGGTGGAAATGGCATGGCAAGCCGTTCCACAGGACTACATCCAGCATCTCTACGATCGTCTCCATGGGAGAATAGCAGCCTGCATTGCTGCGAAAGGTGGATATACACTGTACTTGTGCCGACATTGTGCATGCTCTGTTGCCTGTGTCTATGTGCCTGTGGTTCTGTCAGTGGGATCATGTGATGTATCTGACCCCAGGAATGTGTCAATAAAGTTTCCCCTTCCTGGGACAATGAATTCACGGTGTTCTTATGTCAATTTCCAGGAGTGTATATTGTCCAAAGCCTTAGCATTGCAGGTAAGAGATCCTTGCATTTCCCCGTTTTGGCAAAGATGAGCCATTGCCACGAAGGAGTACGAGGATTGAATAATAATTTGTGAGTGGAAAGCGACTTAAGCGTACCACAGTTCCGCGATTTATGAAAGGAGCTCGCTACAAAGCTACGGTCTTTAAAGTGAACAAGCTTACAAGTAAATCGCAGATTTTCTTGTTGCCTAGTGTATCTATTAGTTAATATTCTCGTGATTCTCATTTTTTGTTATTATCACTGTTGTTTTAATTTCATTTTGTTTTAATATTTTAGTCAGATTGTTTAAGAAGTCTATGTGAAAAAAATCACTCACAGCTGTCATACATTTCAGTGTAAGCTATGAGCAGAGAGGGTCTCAAGTCTGTGGAAAATTCGGGCACAACTGTTTAGAGCAAAGACTGGTCACTAGTCAAAGGAGAAACTGGGCACCATAAGGTCTTCCTAATAGCTTCAGGTCCAGACATGTAGCTACTTGCAACTTCAGCAATTTAAATATGCACCGTGCACAGTTGACAGAAGCCATGATGCGCCACCTAGTATACTGCGTATCATACGCCTACTTGGTGTAAGGATCTCAGTCAGAATAACATACAGGGAAGGAAGGAACCTCATCAGGCCTTTCACAGCTTGGCAGATGACTGCTCGTGAGCACGGGAACCACACCGTCTCCAGCAGGATCATTCTTTCGCACTGCAGCGCCATGTGCCGTACTGGGATCAAACAACTGGTGTGTTACGGCTGCCATCGTACCTTGCCAACAACGTCGATCATAATAAGGATGCCGCATCTACAAATACTGTCCTGACCGTTTCGTCCTCAGACACAGCTGACACCTGCGGTACTAATCTTCGCAGACCAGCTACAAACACGAAGCCTCCTCATGGCGCCATTACGCTCAGTAAATCCAGTAGCTCGTTAACTTTTCCCTACCCTTCTCTCTCTTTTCTCTCTCTCTGTTTGCGTCTGAGTTGAGTATTATGCTTTGTACTCTACGCTTTATTGTTATAAGTCAACAGTTTCGCATAGTGCTTTAGAGAAATAATATGCGGTATCTGTACTTGAAAATTCATGGAGAAAAAATACATTGGTTATTTTCGTGCAGTTTATTTTTCTGTTTCTTCAGACAGAAATGTTCTTTACATTATAAGTACATTTATATTTTTTCTCTGTTTCATTGTGAACCAACATCACTAGGAAATTATTCTATTATTACCATCATTATTATCCTCATATTTTCCTCCTAGCCAGAAAAAATTACGCTTAGTTTTACTTTTCTCACCTTTTATATTGTCAGCCTTTGAAAACGTTTGGTTGTGGATCCATGGTGATCATGTGCTCTTAAAAAATTCTTGAGTGTACTTTCTTAGACTTCTTAGGAAGCGACAAGTGGAACTTTTTCTTTGTTTCACACAAGGGCACTGCAGAAATGAGGCCATTTCACTTCACCATCCACACATAAATTTTTGGTGTGACTAGGATGGGGAAGCACTTGCGATATTACTTGGGATGACACAAGTTGAACTTGCGTATGGTGTATGACGTGTATTACGTTTGTTTTCTCTCTATAACCAAGGATGTGAATCACTGGTTATATTTCTCAAGTGAATCGCGATCGTTTTCTATTTACATTTCCGAAATACTACTTTGTAACGCTGATCGAATCAACAGTTGGTCAATTGTGTAAAAAGAAGAGAGAGTGTATAGACAGGGATAAAGATTTGGGTTAACTCAATTTCTGTTTCAACTATTGTTATAACTTAGGCTAGACCCTCCTAAAAACTTTGCTTCTTTTTGACATGAAGATTGATTTATTTTGTGCGTATTGCTTGACCCTTTTGTAGTCTTGTTGGCGGCAGGTGGCCCCATATTCTTGTATAATCTGCAATATATAAGAAATATATGTTAAATAGCTTGGTTTCTAAACTTTGCTATGACTGCCCCACTTACCCTCGTTCTATTATATTAACCTATTCGTGGTTAATCCAGTATATAAATGGAGTCTAAGATTTTCACAAAGATAGGTAGCAATAATTTAATCAAAACGCTTCATTAAGACTGGGAATCAGTATATGCTACTTTGAATGAATTGGTTGTGTCAAATGAGTAGAAGCGATAGTGTTTCAGCCAGATAAACCATGAATAAGTATTTCCTCTTTGTTGACGACACTGCTTTCTTTGCCCTCTTTATCATCCCACATTCATTTCACGCGATTCCTTCGCCTCACGCACATTGTAAGTTTCTGGTATAGACAGTGTTACAACAGTGGATGTATAAAGGTCTCTGTGCGTCCATCTTTTCTGAGATGGTTGTGGGACTCGGCTGTTCGATACAGAATACAGATGGCGTAGTAAGTCGGCGAAACTAGTAGCCAAAAAATAATTAATAATTTTGGAAACTAGACGGCTGAATGGTGTTTGATTTGACATCCCGTAAAGAAAGAAAATTAGCTCTCCGCCCCTATTATATCTTTCTAACACTTGGAAATAGTGCAATAAAGCTTTTAAGTACCTTGCTTGTGTAGTTGATCGAAAACCGAGGAATTTAAAGGAGAGACCATAATGGACCAAGCTACTAACCTACTGAATTGGAGCCTAATGCTCAGTTACGTTGTATAAGCCACACATGTTTCTCCGATTACGTCTAACGCCGAGGATCTCATAGAACTTAAACAGTGTTAGCCGAATATGAGCTTCACGAGCCTCATATTTCCGAGCTGAGGTCACTTTAGGGCATTACTGAATTAACATTTGCATTACAACCGAACATGGCCATCCATAATTATAAATCACTGCATTCAGTTTATTTATACATAATATTATTTCACTAACGTACATAAAACTAGAGAAATAGGGGAAAAATGATTAAACTTAGAAATTTATTTATCAAATTTCCTCTCAGTCACTCCAGACTGTCAATAGTACTTCTCAGCTACTAGTCCAAAGAACGAAATCTAAAACATACAATTATTATGCACAAGAATAAATTTCCAAATTGTGATATTTGATGTGTCAGGGATATATGGCGACTCCTCGCTGTAACCGTGCTGTTATGTGGTTAATTTCGATAGTACACTCACTCATTAGGGTTTCGTGATTGTTGACAAAAGAATCCGCTATCTTGCTGTCTTTTCCGACTGTTTATTAAAGCTCGGAGCGTATTCAATGTATGTGTATCCAGGATAACATAATGCTGAAGTTCGTTCACTTCCGGATGTTTGCTACATCCTGAAGAATCTAAAACACCAGTCCTATACAGGTGGTCAGTGTGGAAAACCTACCCCAACATAATGCGAACACTTGACTTCTCATGTCTCTCAGTACCTATCCTTTGTTGATATGGGGCACTGGACTGCAACAGATGTCAATCTTTTTCTTACTGAGATTTTTGCAGTAATTTACCCATTACATGTCAACTCTTGTGTTTCGAAATGTAGAGAAAGTCGCAATATGTAAGATGTGCAAATAAAGGCTTCTCTTTACTGATGCTGAGTCTGGCAAGGCCATCTACTACTTGGTTGTGTGTGACTACGTGAGTGTATTTATTAATACGTAAGGATGATCAGGAGATAATGTTCATCTCTTTGGTAGTTAGGCCGGCCGGGGTGGCCGAGCGGCTCTAGGCGCTACAGTCTGGAACCGCGTGACCGCTACGGTCGCAGGTTCGAATCCTGCCTCGGGCATGGATGTGTGTGATGGCCTTAGGTTAGTTAGGTTTAAGTAGTTCTAAGTTCTAGGGGACTTCTGACCTCAGCAGTTGAGTCCCATAGTGCTCAGAGCCATTTGAACCAATCTATGGTAGTTAAGTTCATTTGTGACGGGATCAGCGATTATGTGGTCTGTATGCCCTCTAAATCAAAGAGTTCCCAAACACTGTACTGCTCCCAGGAGATATGACGCTAATAACGTGTAACACTGTCTCAAGTAATGTTGTGGTCACATTTCAGCGAGGAAGAGAGTCCACTAGTACATTCAGATACGCCATATCCAGCTGAAGGTACTCTTCGATGAGGAAATCCCGTCCACCCACCAAATTACGGGGATGTTGATAGCTACGTTTCACCTTCTGTTCCAAATAATTCCAGAATTTTTTGTGAGATTAATACTGGGTAATTTATCAGGATAACTCAGGTGCGATAGCATGTCTGAGCCTTCGTCATACCAGGAACGTCTGCAAGCAACCCTGTGAACATGGTTGTTGTCTTCTTGGAAGATGGGAGCTTCCACAGGGTACTCCTCATGAAGATGTAGAAGAAAGGACAACATTAAGTCACCCAGAACAATGAAACAAACACTCTCGTTAAACGAGTGTGGTCTACTTATCGTAGGGATTCATCCCTGAAACACCACAGATCCACCTGAACTACACCATTCATGTACTGCGTGTTAAGCGCCTCCACGCTTTCCATCAATTAAAAAGAGAATGGATTGCAGCTAGTCGGTCAATATTACTCTCCTCCAGTTAGGTAGAGTTCAGTTTCTGTGTTTTTGCACCAGTGGAGAAATGCAGCTTAATGTGACGTTTTGCGAGATAAACGATTCCAGTGTCTGTCGAACACAGTTCTCTTCACGATGTTCTCTCATAACTGGCAATAATTCCTGTCCGGTTTAAAACCAATTGTCCATGACAAGGCGTGGCATTCTTCGCCGATTCCATTCCGTTTGGATCTTTTTAAGACTAGTATTGTTGCGCCACGTTACATGATTATGATTCGTATACCTTTCCATGTAAAATCCCTTGACAGTACTCGTCCATACGCCAACTAAGACTTGGCGACCCCGGGGTCCTGAGCTGGGGACTGGTCAGCGCCGCTAGTCTCCTGGCACCGTAACCCGCGGACATATTCAGCGACCACCGTATGGCGCGGCGGTGGAATGTTGTGTGCTACGGGGAATGGTAATCTTGGCTTGACCGCCTGGATTGCGAGGAAGGCCAACATCTATAAAAAATCTCAATCTTACGGTGTGGTCCGCGCCTATAAGGTGCATGGCTGTTGGGGTGGAACAGTCGCAAGCGGGCAACCTCTGGGGCACCAGCCGCACCCCAGTTGTATAAGGCCTACTCAGGCAATCGGGGCTATGTCTGTGCGGACAGACCCCTACATTTCCCCTTACCAGTGGATTGGGTGGGCCACTGGTAGGAAAACACACCCCATCGAAAAAGCTACTTCGTGCTGCGAGTCCTCCAGCGCCTGGTGTTGCTAGATTTTTATCAGACTGTCGTAACAGAGCACATGCTGATAATCAGAATGTGTTTTTGGTTGTTAAACGGAAAGAGGGTAGCTCTGAGAGGGTTTCTCCCTTTTACATCCACAGGGGTCTTGAGGGAATTGCCGGAACACTGAAATCTGTGAAGCGACTGCGCAATGGGACTCTGTTAGTTGAGACTTCTAGTTCCCGTCAAGTCGCTTCTCTTCGGAAAGTAGCCTGTCTTGGAGAGTACGCTATCGAGACCGAGCTCCACTCCACTTTGAACTATAGCAAGGGTGGTGTGATATGTAGGGACTTGGTGGATATCCCCACAGACGAGTTAAAATCTGAGTGGGCTGACGAAGGTATTGTTGACGTGCAGCATATTATGAAATGAGTCGATGGGGACCTAGTCAAACCCGACTCGTTTATTCTTACGTTCAGTTGCCCGAGACTTCCAGAGCATGTTAAAGCGAGGTTCTTACGTTTGGCAGTACGGCCATATTTCCCCAACCCAATGCGCTGTTTTAAATGTCAGCGATTTGGGCATACTACGTTGGGGTGCAATGGGATAGCCACTTGCGGTAAATGTGGTCAGCCTGCCCATGAAGGAGCCGATCGTTCATCGCCTGTGAAGTGCGTGAATTGCTCTGGGTGTCACCCTGTCTGGAGCCGGGTCTGCCCCATCTATCTCGAAGAACGGAAGATACAGGAGGTTAAAGCATCTAAGCGCATCCCCTATGGTGAGGCCAAGAAGCTCTTTAAGGCCATGTAGCCTCCTGTGTTTACAACATCTTTCGCTTCCGCTCTGAAAAAACCGGTACAGTTCGCCATTGTTGCTACGCAAACGGAGATTGCTAGTGTTAGCACTAATACCTGAGTTTGCCAGTGCACTTGTGCTGCTGCGGTTGTTTTGAAACCTGCAGCTGTCCCCGCAACGTCGGACAAGGCTGTGGTTGCTGACATTGGGGTACTTCCTGCCTCTCCCCATATGGCGCCTTCTGCCCAGGCGAGTAAAGCTCCAACTGTTGACAAGGCTCTGCATTCTAAGCCCCCCAAGACAAAGACGCCGAAGGTGAAGGTTTTGCCTCCTGAGGAGACTAGTCAGGGTCGGTCCGATGACGAGGCCATCGTACTGTCTGACATGTCAAGTGGGTCGTCATCGGAGCTGATGGACATTAATGTCGACCGGGCGCGATCTTTTCGCCCCAGGAATAAATCTCCAGCCAGTACGGGCTCTCCTACAAAGCACAGAGGCAGGGTGAAAGTTCAGCCACCCTGATCACTGGCTTCCATATTAGAGTGGAACCTGAATGGGTTCAGGACGCATGTGGCCGAATTGCAACTCCTTGTACGAGAGTGCCCTTTTTGCTTATGTCTCCAAGAGACACATTTTCGGGCCACTGATGCTCCTTCTTTACGGGGCTATACCGTATATCGAAAATATGATCTGACAGGGGAAAGGGCAAAGGGTGGTGTTGCGGTTTTTGTCCGTGACATGCACCACTCATCTGAGCTCCCTCTCGTTACAGACTTGCAAGCAGTTGCCGCTGACCTTCTTGTGGGTCGGAGGCTCACAGTCTGTTCAGTTTACTTACCGCCTCAGGATTCAATAGACTCTGAGGCTCTCACAGACCTTATTAGCCAACTCCCCGCCCATTTCTTCTTCTGGGGGGCTTCAATGCTCATAATGTCTTATGGGGCTCTCCGACTACTTGCCCCAGGGGTCGCAATCGGGAAAGCCTCATGATGTCTGAAGAACTGTGCATCCTCAACTCTGGTGCTCCCACTCATTTCTGTACTGCTCCTGGGTCGTCATCAGCTATTGACCTTTCCTTTTGCTCTCAAGCACTCGCGGATTCTGCTCTGTGGGAGGTTGCCGCTGACCTCCATTCTAATGACTACTTCCCCCTTTGGATTCGCCTCCTGGATGAGACTGTGGCATTACCAGTGCCGCCCTGGTGGCACCTCTGCAGAGCTGACTGGACGCTTTTCAGCCAACTGGCTGTTTTGGAACACCGTGCCAGCGTCCACGAATGGGTCGACCATGTTACAGCCGTTATCTCCCATGCTACTGAATTGTCAATCCCACGGTAATCCGGTCATCCCAAGAGGCGTCCTGTCCCTTGGTGGACCACTGAGTGCCGCTCAGCCATCCGAGCCCGCGGTGCAGCTCTGCGCCGCTTCAAGTGCCGTCCCTCAGCTGACAATCTTGCGGCCTTTTGGGTGGCAAGTGCCAAGGCGCGGCGAGTGATTAAAGAGAGCAAACGACGGTCATGGCAATCGTTCTTGAACTCCATCTCCCGCTTTACTAGTTCTACGAAAGTGTAGGAAGCCATCAGGAGGATTTCCGGGAAACTCAGCCAACTACCTGTCACGGCATTGCTGCATCAGGGATGTCTCTTCACGGCGCCGAGAGACATTGCCCAGACACTGGCCATGCATTTTGCGGAATCTACCGCCACTATTAACTGTGATCCAGATTTCTGCCGCTACCGCACTGCCATCGAGAGGGGTCACATGGACTTCCGGTCTCCAAATTCTGAGCCCCACAACTGCCCCTTCACAAAGTGGGAATTGGATTCGGCGCTGTCTGTGGCTCATGATACTGCGCCTGGCCATAATCAAATCCGGTACAGCACGCTGCATCACTTGTTGCCGCCATCCCAGGAAGTTCTCCTGAATTGTTTTAATATGATATGGTTATCCGGCACGTTCCCTGACTCGTAGAGGGAGGCGATTTTGATTCCCCTTCCTCAAACCGGGGAAGGACCGGACGCATCCCAGTAGTTGTCGAAGTATTGCTTTGACGAGCTGTGTCGGGACGACGTTGGAACGCATGGTCAACCGTCGCCTGGTTTGGCTGCTCGAGATCAGGCAGCTCCTTAGTCCCTCTCAGTGCGGCTTTCGGAGATGTCGTTAAACTACAGACAACTTGACTCTGCTTGAGGCGGCCATCCAGCAGGCCTTCCTACGTAACCATCATTGTCTAGGTGTATTCTTTGACATTAATAAGGCTTATGACACTACTTGGCGCCGCCTTATCCTCAATCAACTCCATCAGTGGGGCTTTCGTGGCCGTCTCTCCATCTTCATTCGGTCCTTTCTTTCCCACCGCCTTTTTCGATATCGGGTTGGTAATGTGCTATCTGATTTGTACGTGCAGGAGAATGGTGTTCCTCAGGGAAGCGTTTTAAGTGTCACCCTCTTTTCCGTCGACATTAACAGTATCACGTCCACTATCCGGAGTCCTGCCCAATGCTCCTTGTTTGTGGACGATTTTACTGTTTTCTGTTCTTCCTCCAGTCTTGTCACTGCTAGTCGGCAGTTGCAGCTTACGATAAAGCGATTAGAGGCATGGACTGCGAAGACGGGTTTTACCTTTTTCGTCTGGGTTTTACCCAGACAAATGTGTGTGTGTTCATTTTAATCGTTCTCGACGTCTTTTTACCTCCCCTGAATTGCGTCTGAGGGACACCATTCTTCCTTTTAGCGACACTGTAAGGTTCCTGAGCCTCACTTTTGATTCCAAGTTGTCCTGGTTGCCTCACCTTAAAGACCTCAAGGTGCGGGCCCTGAAGGCACTGAATATTTTGAAGTGTCTGAGCCATCGGTCCTGGGGAGCAGATCGGGCGCGTCTGCTGCAGTTTTATAGGGCTTTCGTCCGATCGCGTCTTGACTATGGTTGCACCGTCTATGGGTCAGTGAGGCCTTTGTATCTGAAGATTCTTGACGCAGTACACCATGAGGGCATCAGGCTGGCCACTGGTGCCTTCTGTACCAGTCCCATCCACAGCCTGTGTGCTGAGGCAGGGGAACCGCCGCTCGCCATCCGGCGGAAACTCCTCATGATGCGACGGGTGTGTCAATTACTTGCCTGTCCTAACTCCCCTGCGTACCCTACCGTTGCCCAACCGCCTATGGAATGTCTCTTTTCCAGCCGTCCCAGGGCAACGAGACCATTTCGGATTGGTGCCAAGCATTTGCTTGAGTCCCATAGTGCGGAGCGTGTGGCCCCCCAACTCCAAGGTTTTACCCGCCTGCCTCCCTGGTTGCTCCAGTGGCCCAGCGTCCTTTTAGACTTGTCGGAGTACCGGAGGAGCTGCACTCCTGCATTTGTTTTTACCTCCTTATTTTACGATATTTTACACCAGCATCCCGACCATGTACCAGTATTTACGGATGGCTCTAAACAGGGGGACTCTGTTGGTTGTGCTGATGTTTTCCCTGATCGAGTCGTCAAGTTACGGCTTCCTGCGGCGTTTACCATCTTTGATGCCGAATTGTTTGCGATCTTGCGGGCGTTGGAGCAGATGAGGTGTGTTGCCAGTCTTAAGTTTCTCATCTGTTCTGACTCCCTGAGTGCCCATCAGACCATGCAACACTTGCACCCAGCGGATACGGTCGTCCAGAACATCCATGATGCCCTGCTCCACCTGCAACGGCAGGGGAAGGAGGTTTCTTTCTGCTGGGTGCAGGGGCACGTGGGTATTAGGGGAAACGAACTGGCGGATGTGGCTGCCAAAGATGCATGTTCCCTCCCTCACATTGTTGAATGTGCCGTCCCCCGCCATGCTGTTACCTCCCTCCTGCGTTTTCGTGTTATGCGTCAGAGGGAAGAGGAGTGGCTGGCAGTCGGTGAAAATAAGCTGCGTCTGGTCAAGGCCACAACGCGGCCATGGCGTACGTCCTACCAGTCAAGCAGGCGGGATGAGGTTCTCCTTACTCGCCTCCGCATCGGGCACAGTCCCTTAACGCATGGTTTTTTACTCCGACGGGAGGACCCCCCCAATCTGCAGTGCTTGTGGCGTCCAGATTACTGTCCGCCATATTTTACTTGACTGTCTTTTATTCTCTGACCAGAGGACGGTGGTTTCTTTGCCACCGGATTTGCCCTCTATTTTGCAAGACAACGCAAAGACTGTGGTTAAGGTCTTACGGTTTTGTGTCCTGTCCAATTTGGTGCCTTGGATTTTAGGGAGAGGGTTTTAATGTGCTGCTGGGTGACTGGCTCACCCAGGTTTTAGGTGAGAGGTCCGCCAGTCACGGTTACCTCCTTGTTACCCTTCGGTTTCTGTTCTCTTTTCCTTGTGTTTCCTTTCCTTTTTTAGTCCGTTTCTTCTCCTCTTGTTTTGCCTCTGTATTTGAGGATTTGAAACTGCGTCAGGTCTGTGTCTTTTAGCCGTTCTCCTTGTTCGCTGTCCGTCTTAGTCCCTTCACCGCATCTGTTCCTGTGTTTATGCGTTTGGGCGCTGCTGACCACGCTGTTTATCGCCCGTAAACCTCAGACATACACACACACACACACACACACACACACACACCAGCTAACCGACAACATTATTCGTGATGTGGCTGAACGAGAGATCGTATCTGCCATTATGTCATGTCTGTTCGTCAAACCATTTTACATAGTAAAACATCAGTACTTCCAGACTACACGATTTTAACCACTCACAGTAATACCTATCATGTTAAGAGGTACTTAAGATAACGGATTAAAATAAAGGAACTGTGTTAATGAATATCATTATGCTCAAAATTTGATGGCTGTGGTGTGGTATTGATACCTACGATGCCACAACACGAGTGCGCTCTGCTAGGTTGGCACTACAAGAGACACCGACGACAGCACCCTGTAGCCGGTGTTGTAGAGGTTTACGAGCCCCGCTACTGCTTCTGCCCATTTTCATCAGGTGCAGCCAGCCAGGACACTTCGCTTCAACTTCGCACCACCTTGCAAGTTATGAAATATGTTTGCATATGTTTATCCACAAGTAAAGGTGCTTTAACTGTATTGGCAGTACCGACGTAATTTTCCTTTTCCCGTTCCTTCCCACGCGCCGCCTCCCATGCGGGATACAAAATGTGGGATACATATAACAGAGTGGTGGTTTCTGGTAACTGTAGGTGTGCGGATTAGTAGATACATGGAAAGCGAAGTAAGGAAAATCAGGTGCTCTGATTTGGATTTGTGTCACGAATGATGTTGCAGATGTGTGTTATGGATATAATATGCAGTGATGGAGATGCAGAGTGGGGGTTAGAGAGGTCGGTAAGCAAGCCTTGTATTATACAGAGGAGAAGAAAGGGACTGAAGCTGGTAGGAAGGATCAAGAAGTGGGAGTTGGCTACAGTTAGCTTGGAACAGGATTAGGAGCATGTAGAGATGTAGAGAAGATTTATGCGTCGATAGAGCAGAAGCAGCGGCCAAGTTCTCATGTAAATAAAGTCATTTTACTGATCAAGTTTACGAGATTGTAGGACTTCCAGAGGTGTTCTGTATCTCCATGTGCATCTACTTTCGGTGCGTTGCCGAACGTATCTCTGGCTCCGCTATGAATTTTCCACTTTCTGGTTGTAATTGTGAATTGTACTTGGGAAGACGAAAGGTTGGTAATTTTTGTACGGTCTACAATTTCCCTGACTTTCCTATCATCGTAAATGTACATGCGAGGAAGTACTATATAGCCTGTTTCTTTTTAGTACGTATTCACTTGGTAATATGGTTGTAAACTTCTCTGTGACGCTAGGCAGGTACTAAGGAGAGGCAATCATGTGAACTGTTATATATCCTGATCCTAAAATTATCTAGAGTTGTTAATCAGAGAACTGAGTCAACAAAATAACATATTAGATCTCCTGTTCTCCGAAAGACCCGAACGTTTCGACCCAGTCATCAGAGATAAAGGTATCAACAACCATTAGACCTCTACAGTAACACAGAATACGGCTGTAAATACGTAGAAATGTAAAGAAATGCCGGATGATATTTCTGCTTGGCAATAGTGACAAGACACGTACCTCAGCCGGCTGCGGTGGCCGAGCGGTTCTAGGCGCTTCAGCCCGGAACCGCGCGACTGCTACTGTCGCAGGTTCGAATCCTGCCTCGGGCATGGCTGTGTGTGACGTCCTTAGGTTAGTTAGGTTTAAGTAGTTCTAAGTCTAGGTGACTAATGGCCTGAGATGTTAAGCACCATAGTGCCTAAAGCCGTTTGATTTTGAAGTCTTCGAAGGTGTTCTTTAAGTTTTGGAAACAGATGAAAATCGGATGGCGACAAGTCGGGACTGTATGGAGTGGAGGATGATCGGTGACACTGAACCCAAGGCGTCGGACTGCTGCAGTTGTCGCAACGCTCGTACGTGGTTCGACACTGTCATGCTGAAAGAGAGGGTGGTCCATGTGTGACAGAAAGGCTTAAATTCATGCTTTCAATTTCTAAGGGTCTTTCAGTACCTTGAAGAGTTAATTGTTGCGTCTTTAGGCATGAATTCCAAATGGACCACACCGTAAACATACCTTAACAATGTGAGCATGACTTCACCTGCTGCTGACTTGGTATTGAATTTTTTATGCGTCGGTGATCCTTTGTGGCGCAGCTCCATTGATGCTCTTTATTGATCAAGGACGAAATGATGAACCCAACACATAACTAGTGTCAGTACAGTCATCATAGTAAACAGCTTTAATTCTTTTGTGAAGGCCGTTGTCTTTGGTTAAAACTTTTCCTCACGCACCGACATAGTTACGTTACATACCTACTTGTTACACGCTATAGTTCGGAGCCCTCTAGCAATAGAGGATTGTAACTCACGTGAGCGATGTGGGAAGATAAACGAGTAAATAAACGACTTTCAATACCTCAAGCAATATTGAGTACAGAACAAAAAATTCAGTAAGCGTTAGTGCACTATGTATGGAAAAGACTTTGCTCCTCTTTTAACAGCAGTGTACTATAGGCACTGGAGGAGCGAAGCATTCATAATGATTGGAAAATAGTCCAGATCATTCCTGTTTTTAAGAAGTAGTGTCGTCGACCAGATGCACAATACTATACGATGTTACTATGTCTGTGTTATTCCGAATTAGGATAAAAATTTCCTTAGGACATGCATGCGACTTTCAAGTTAAACCTCGCGCCTGTACGGGAATATACATAACGGATGTGCGAGTAGCCGGACGGAGTGGCCGAGCGGTTCTAGGCGCTACAGCCTAGAATCGCGCGACCGCTACGGTTGCAGGTTCGAATCCTGCCTCGGACATGGATGTGTGTGATGTACTTAGGTTAGTTAGGTTAAAGTAGTTCTAAGTTCTAGGGGACTGATGACCTCAGCAGTTACGTCCCATAGTGCTCAGAGCCATTTCAACCATTTGATGTACGAGTACAGGTTGTAGATACGTGGTAGACAATATATGGAGGTTGGGATCTGGCCGTGAGTCGTGCGCCGCCTCGTCCACGTGCCCCGCACTGAAACTCATCAGCGATCCGCTATGACCTCTCTCCTGCTAACATATGTGGAGGTGGCACGACATAATGTGACGAATGATCAAAACCTGATACTACCTGAAGCCGCTACAAGTTCTGTTGGAGAGTAGGTTCAAATGGCTCTAAGTAGTATGGGACTTAACATCTGAGGACATCAGTCACCTAGACTTAGAACTACTTAAACCTAACTAACCTAAGGACATCACACACATCCATACCCGAGGCTGGATTCAAACCTGCGACCGTACCGGCAGCGCGGTTCCGCACTGAAGCGCCTAGAACTGCTCGTCCACAGCGGCTGACTGGAGGGTAGGCACCGATGGTGACGACGTCGCCACTACAGCCGAACGGTGCAGAGGTTCCGGCAGCCTCCGCCCACTGCGGCGTCGGGAGCACCTGGCCGCCGTCACTGTCGGGATCGGAAGCAGGGATTTCACAAGACAGTGTCGAGCCCCGCCCTGCAGTGGATGACAAGTCTCGGAGCCGCAAGCAAAAATCATCCAAGCGGGCTAAGAAGAGGCGATTGTGAGCCTAAGAATGTGACAAGAATGTGAGACTGGTGGAAGACAATGACTCTGTTGCAGCGTCTACACTTGCAACGGTTTCCTCATTCAGCATGAGGCGCCAGGCAGTATGGAATAATCGCCTTCTCCTGGTGGCCTGGAAAACGAGGCACAGACTCCCAGATCGTGACTTCAGTGAAAGTGGCCAGCCACCAGTGATATCCCTATCTTCTCATTGTGATTGGGTATACGATGTAGAGGCAGATGATGTGCAGCACATATCGATAACTCCTCCGGCGCCCATGACTGAAACCTAGCCCGGAGGGCCCTGCCTGACAGGGGATCATACAGAACAGCAATGCACGTCATGCGGCCGGCGGCTGTGTGGTGTACGACCCCACCATGGATTTGCGCCAATGCATTGCCTCCACCACTTGCAATGTCTCAAACCTACCATGTGGGAACAGTCAATGTCAATGGTATCCAGTCCACTTTCAAAACCCACATGTTACCAGACGTGATAAGAGCGGCAGAGTTGGACATTGCCCTTCTCCAGGAGTTCCGTCCAGAGCTGCGTTTAGACCTTTAAGGCTACAGCAGCTATAGGCTACATCTGCTGATAGCGCAGAAGAAACGGCTATGCTTCTCCGAGAAGAAATTGAAGCGACGATCATGATATACTTGCAGAATGCACAAGGCATCGCACTCTTACTTGACGCAGTCCGCCTCGTCAAAGTCTACGCGCTCCCCGGTACTTCACATCGCGGTGACAGGCAAGTCTTCTATTCGGGGGAGTTCGCCCCAATTTTGCAGGGAAACATGGACCATCACACAGTGGGCGGCGATTTTGAAGTGTTCTGTGACCCGAGGTCCCGATACCACATTGCGTCCCATGCCCAGCTGTACATGCACTGGTTCGTGACCTCGCCCTCCACGACACATGGCTTGTACACTATGGGAACCTGCAAGGATATACGCACTTTACTTGGCCTCTCTGCCAGTCGATTGTACCGGATGTATGTCTCGCGCCTAATAAGCAGCCGCGTAATTGTTACATATGGTGGCCACTGAGGACCTGCTCGTGTTGCGGCCGGGAGAGCCATGTTCGAACTCAGTCTCTAAAGCGCCGCTTCGTCCAGGTGCCCCGCACTGAACTTCACCAGCCATCCACTATGACCTCTGTCTCACTAACGTATGCGGAGGCCGCACTACATGACGTGACGGATGCTCAACACCTGATACCTCCTCAAGCCGCTAGAAGTTCCGTTGGAGAGTAGGCGCCGACAATGACGACGACACGACTGCAACCAAACGATGCACCGACCACTGATGTAGAAATCTGGCCGACGGCCTTCTCGGATAATCTCGCATGTATCAGCATTATCACCGTACCAAGCCAACACAACCGATGCAGCAGATGTCCATGGACACGTAACGTCACCCTCCTTCGAGAGGAAGCACGTCGGCAAGAAGTTACTGACACGTGGCGCCGTTGCAGCAGGCGCCTGCCCATGTACGCTTTCACGTGCTGTGGTAACTGGGGCGTGTCAGACCTGTACTCAGAAAGACCATGATGGCATACGGACGTTAAAGGTCGAGTTGGCAAGGGCCGACATCGGAATTTTACTATACAGCGTTACGTGAACTGGCGATACAACTACCGCCTCCTGAACGTCAGATGTCCGTACAACGCATCAAAGCCCATCTACTACGCATCAGGTCAGAGCACCTAGAAGGTGTCCTCATCCGTGCGAGAGTGCAAGAGCCGGCCGTTGGTGGCCGAGCTGTTCTAGGCACTTCAATCTGGAACCGCGCGACCGCTACTGTCGCAGGTTCGAATCCTGCCTCGGGCATGGGTGTGTGTGATGTCCTTAGGTTAGTTAGGTTTAAGTAGTTCTAAGTTCTAGGGGACTGATGACTTCAGATGTTAAGTCCCATAGTGCTCAGAGCCATTTGACCCATTTGAGAGTACAAGACCGCAATCACCAACGACGTGGCATCAATCTATCACATTGTACGCGAGAGGCGCCACGGCAAACGTCGGCACATCATGGCGATAAACACGGAGGAAAGCGGCCGCACATGTTCGCCCCGCACCATGGGACCTTATATATGGAACATCCGTGAAACGTACATGATTATGACGAGGTGCTGCACGGCTTTGTCACCCATAGGGACGTGCCATCCGATGATACACTGCTGTTGCCCGTCACATCAGACGAGCTGACATCGGCCGTGGCACGTGGAGCACCGAACAAATAACAGGGCCGGACGGTTTACCCCTGGAATTCCACCACACATTTTATGACCTTATGGACGAAAAGTGGCTACAAATATTTAAAGAACAGGTCCACTCTGATTTCACTTTCCCCACGAAATTCACAGACGGCATCCTGATCCCAGTACCGAAGCCAAATGGTGGTTGTAGGTGACAGCACTTTTGCTCACTCACACTCCTCTACAACGACTACAAGATCTTCGCCAGCATCCTCCGCTTGCGTCTCCACACCGCTTTCGGGAAAGCCGTTCACACCGATCAGGCATGTTTAGGTGGTGTCAGCAACATGCATGCAGCATTAGAAGCATACCGCGACGCAATAGCTTTGACGGCGGCCTGCGCCCTTGTCACCACTCGATCGACCGGGTCGACTACGCATTCCTACGCTCAGTTTTGGAATGCATTGGCCTCTCTCCAGAGTCTGTATAGGTGGTCCTTCGATTAGTCCACGAGGCGCGTTCCCGCATGATGGTGAACGATTACCAGAATGACCACACTGTTGTTTGACGGTCAGTGCGACAAGGATGCCCTTAGTCGGGAATATCATTTGCAGCAGCGCTTGAACTAGCTTCGCATGATCTACGACGGCGATTAGCAGGGATCTGAATGTGGGACGTGACCGTTCGTTGTGGTGCATTCGTCGATGATGTGGTGTTCCTGGCCAGATCAGGAGACGAAATACAAATGGCGTTTCAGTGGCTACGCCCGTACGGGACGGTCGCTGGGAACGTAATCAACATGAAGATGGCAAAATGCATCGATATCGGAGGGGGGTGGGGGGGGGGGGGGGCTTTCCAACGCAACGACGGTGCCCTTTGACGAGGTACCCGTACTCAAATATTTATGAATGCTGTTCTATAGCAACGTTCACCTCACGACGACAGCTTCTTACCGCCTGCTATCAGACATGTACCCTGATACAGGAAAACAAATTGCGTCGAATGGACGTGCTCCTTCGAGTACGTTATGTTAACACATATATTGTCCCCAAAACTGAACTATTTAGCGCGTGTCCTTCTCTTGATGGTTTCGATGGCCGACAGATTTTAAGTACCACATGGACATTTCGTTAACGCCGGTCTTGTTTTTGAAGTCCGATACGCCACCCTGACACTGCCGCAGCGGGCGGTCTGTATCGGTTTAATTCATGTCTATGACCGTGCGCGAGCGCTCTATCTCAACACTCTGCGTTGCACGTAGACCTCTGCCCACATAGATCTGAGGGCACCCTGACAGCTGAAGTGGGACCACTCTCTCTGCCGGTCGTGGTGGCCGAGCGGTTCTAGGCGCTACAGTCTGGAACCGCGCGACCGCTACGGTCGCAGGTTCGAATCCTGCATCGGGCATGGATGTGTGTGATGTCCTTAGGTTAGTTAGGTTTAAGTAGTTCTAAGTTCTAGGGGACTGATGACCTCAGAAGTTAAGTCCCATGGTGCTCACAGCCATTTTTGAACCACGCTCTCTGCAATCACCGGTTTTTGTTGGACACATTTCATAGGCACTCGCTCTCATCAGAGAATTCTTGATTGACCTCTACTACTTACGATCGGACCTTCCGACAACACGGATGCCAGGCAGGAAAGACTATTATCGCCTTTACCAGCAGCAGCAACCTATCAATACGATCGCACACCGGCGCCCCAAAGTTGGATGGAACACGGTGTGGCGAGCAGTACACACGTCTTTTCTACCTACGACGGTGCATCCATTGTGATACGTGATATGTGGTTGTGAACAGGAAGTTTGATACTCGTCAGAGTCTACATTTCAGTCATCTGATGGACTATCCTTTTCGTGATGCATACAATTGCAGACTCTACTTTTGCTCCTTTGCTTTCGCCGCCACCTGAACTACAGGACCCATTTCTCTAATTATATAGGTTCATTATTTGCGGACCCTCCTGCTAATGGGGAGGGGGGGGCGTTCCGGGTATGAGGTGCTGTACCTGAAGAAGCGTTGTGGAGCATATTGATCCCCTACGGACGGAATAGGGGGAACCCCTACCAACTGATGAGAAGACTACTCGGACGCTCGCTACGGCAGCTGTAGGATCTTTTATTAATACAAAAAGTATCAATAAATACAAAAAATATAATATATAAATAAAAGTAGACACACCGGCTAACTTCATTGTCGTCATTCGATTCTACAGCTGAAGGTTGTTCTTATTCGCAGTTGCGAATACGTATAGTGTAGCACAAAGCTATAGGCTTATATCTCTGACGTCGGACTGCAGAAGCATTTTGGAACATGTTTTATGCTCGCGTATTATGACGTTCCTGGAGACCAAAAATTGGCACTGTAGGAATCAACAGGGATTCCGGAAACATCAACTGTATCAAAGTAAGCTCGCCATGTTCGTCCACAAGACCTAAAAATCAGCAGGTACCGGCGTCTACGTTGATGTTACATTCCTTAACTTCCGTGAAGCGTTCTATACAGTTCCGCACTGCCGCCTGAGGCACAAAATACAAGAGTACCGATCAGACTACGTAGTTATGTTATTGTACTGAAGAGCTTTTTAATCAGAAAAGAGCGTGTCATTCTAAACGAAGAGAACTCTACAAACCCAAGAGTAATTTCGGGCGGACCCAAGTCCATTGTTATTGGGCCAGTACCTGTCCTAGTGGATAGCGCCGAATGTTTGCACCTTCCGTTCCCCCACCCCCGTCATTACGCCACAGCAGGCTGCGAAACAGTAGGTAGAATAAGATTAAACATCCTTTTTTCTTCGGATAACCTTCAAATTTCGTCGGATGGTTTTGAACGGCCGCTAGTGATTCCTACCTGTATACCATTGCCAACGTGCCTGCTTAGTTCAGTGGATTTGCGAGGAAACGATGTCATTAGATAAGGGTTTAACTGTCTGGATGGTATCAGCAGTGTCAAAGGGTGTCAAGAATGTCGTGCTGCTTCTCATCGCACTGCCAATTGTCGTTTACGTCCGAGAAATATGTGGGAATCAGTGCCCTAACGAAACGTGTGGTAGCATTGGCAGCCTTTCTCCACTCACTGAGGTGTTTTTTCTTAGCGGCAGTATGTCTGTAACGTTTTCCTCTGCAGCACATAAGAAAACCGCGTAATTTCGACTCTGAGCCTTGCGGATCTGACCTCCGTAGCAGAAGCATTAAGAGAAGGGCTGAAATGTGGGTGAAGGAAGGTGTGACGACTTTCCCATCGTGTGACACATGTAGTGTCGTTGGACGGAACTACGTTGAAATGGTGTCAATGTGACAACACTTCACATAAGCTTCTAAGCTCTGGACATTTCTTCGCATGTGTCGACGCACTGCTGTTTGAAGCGTCGCCGAGTCCAGTGGTGAAGTCGTATGACGCGACGATTTTGCAATATTACAGAGAGTTTGCAGGCACCTTTGAGCCCAATTTCAAGCTTCTGCATAAGACAGTTCAAGCTTCCCAAAAAGTGAATTTCGAAAAAGTGACACTTCAGTTGTGTTGCTCAGTGTAGATTCAAATGGTGACTAACTTCTTCTCACCCGGTCCTGATGCACGTCGTACATCGTGATGCCAATTGAGCTTCGTGTTTCTTTTCGATGCAATTCACAAGCCAGCTACGAAGTCTCAGTTCTGTAAAAAATGGTGAATATTGTCTTTTGTATTTCAGTGAATGTTTCAGTCTTTGCGTGTGAGCACATGAACGTCCATGTTGCATCTCTGCGCCAATCTACTCCTTTCCGAATAATGATGATAAATACAGTTTACCTTTACGGAAACATTGTGCTAGGATTTTATATATGTTGCACGTCCAATGAAGTTCATGAGTAGGCTGCACTTTGTGATTAAATGTTCTTTAAGCATCAATTTATTTCGTTACACCTTTCCCCAATGTGCATACCATCACGCTTTACCCTTCCTGTGACCACTGACATCATGTAAAAGAGGAAGTTCTAGAAAGCATTTAGTAAAGTTCAGTCACTGGTCGTTAGTTAGAGTTTCGTTTCGATTTTTCTTTGTGACAAAACCTAACGTTAATGTCAATTATTATTTTGGGAGTTCCGACGATTTAAGAATTCAAGTGAAACTAGAGGGTGCTAAGCACTGCTTTGTTCACCAGGAAGCTCGCGGCTAAGAAAGTCCATGTTATATGGCGAAAGAACGTGCCACCAATGAGCCATTTCCCAATTTTTAAACATTTTGATTACCGTACGAGCAGAGGGCGTTTTTCAGTAGCAACGCTACAAAATTGTAGCAAAATACATGAATACCTACAAAGGATCGACGATTGCAGCAGAGATTAACCACTGACACACACCGTAAAGAAGTGCAACGTATCGCACATGAGTAGACAGAAAAGGCCCATTACTGTACGATAGCTAAATTTCAGAAGAATCACTGGACGCAAACACATCCATAAAATATCTAGGAGTATGCATGGAGAACGTTTTAAAGTAGACCGACCACATAAAACTAATCGGAAGTGATGCGAAAGACAGAGATTCATAGGAATAATCCTCAGAAAATATAGTTTACCCACAAAGGGGGTATCTTGAAAACCTCTTATTCGGCTAATACATAAATACTGTATTTCTCGTCAGGGTGGGATCCATACCGCATATGTGGATAGAGGTAATAGAGCATATCCAGAGAATAACAGCATGGTTCATTATTGTTTCATTTAGTGAGAGCGAAAGTGTCACAGCCAACGAGGCAGACGCTACAGAAGAGGCTTTGTGCACCATGGTGTGGTTTAAGAACTTACGAGTTCATTCATGGTGTAGTCAATCATCACGTTACTGTCTCCTACGTAAATACCGTTATATGACCATGATGGTAAACTTAGAGTGATTTCATCGCACCCAGAGGATTACCAGTAATCGTTCTTCCCATGAAACTTTGGCGTCTGGAAGATGGAAAGGAGGAAGCTATGACATTACATGCATACGGTTTAACTTATCTCTATGTGGGTGGCAAGTTGCAGCGTAGTGGACGGGATGGACCACTAAGTGAGAGCCGTCTCACAGAGGGGCCTCAGCCAGCTACATCAGAGAGCGAGTAGATTTCTGGTCGTCCAGTGGCCGGATGCTGCTAGGATTGCCCAATGGGGGAGAAAAATCGAGCTATACCATTGCGTGGCTACGGACGCTAGCAGCATGGCTAGGTTCTGAATGAGCCTAAAACTGAAATATTACACATCAAAAAAAGGTTTGCATCACCTCGGTTCCGAGAAAATTGGAATAGAGATCAATATAAACATCATTTCCGCCCTTTTTATTGCTCATGAAAACCACACATCGCATGATGTACCAACACATGCGCGACCTCCAGAGGTGGTGGTCCAGATTGCTGTACACGTCGGTACCTCTAACACCCTGGAGCACGTCCTCTTGCATTGATGCATGCTTGTATTCGTCGTGGCATACTATCTACAAGTTCATCAAGGCACTGTTGATACAGATTGTACCACTCCTCAACAGCAATTCGGCGTAGATCCCTCAGAGTGGTTGGTGGGTCACGGCATCCATAAACAGCCCTTTTCAATCTATACCAGGCCTGTTTGATAGGGTTCATGTCTGGAGAACATGCTGGCCACTCTAGTCGATCGATGTAGTTATCCTGAAGAAAGTCATTCAGAAGATGTGCACGATGGGAGCACGAATTGTCGTCCTTGAAGACGAATGCCTCGCCAACATGCTGCCGATATGGTTGCACTATCTGTTGGAGGATGGCATTCACGTATCGTACAGCCATCACGGGGCCTTCCATGAACACCAGCGGCGTTCGTTGGCCCCGCATAATGCCACCCCAAAACTCCAGGGATCTTTCACCTTGCTGCACTAGCTGGACAGTGTGTCTAAGGCCTGACCGGGTTGCCTCCAAACTCGTCTCCGATGATTGTCTGGTTGAAGGCAAGTAGGGGGACTAGCTATGTTCTGCCATATTAATTAGTGTGGGTTGCCTACATGAGGGGCCGGTATGCACTCAGGTGCAAACCTGTTGTTCTCCTTTGATTGACAGGTACTTAACCTATTGTCCTGCTAAGTGGTTTCTCATGTCACCCACATTTCCTTTTGATTGACAGGCACTTAACTGTGTGCTAGTGAAAGTTGGGTCTATTTTCGTGTATAGTTAGAATTCTTCGAGTGTTATACTGACGTCACAGAACTCCAAGGCTGGTGCCGTACACGTGATGCATAGCTGTGGCATGGTCCAGCACCGAGAGATGTTCCAACGCTTCCCAGATCAGCACAGGGTGCATTGTTCCTAGCGATCCATTCCCCATTGTTTTCTGCAGACGACACTCACAGAGGTAAAACTGTTTTTGCACAGATCGCTAAATTGCACTGAAAGTTAAACACTGCAAAAGTTATTTACAGATCATCAAAAACACACAAGACTCACCAGAATATTGAAAGCCAGGAACATATTTACAAGTGTAACTGCAATTAAATCTTACGATTGCTGCTACAGTCTGACACTGATCGATGTACAGGTAATGTCTCTTCTTGATGTCTGTGGTACTGGACGGAATCTCAGTATCTATAGTGATTGCAGGCCGATGTGGCATGCTGTTCTAGGCGCTTCAGTCTGGAACCATGTGACCGCTACAGTCGCAGCTTCGAATCCTGCCTCGGGCATGGATGTGTGTGATGTCTTTAGGTTAGTTAGGTTTAAGAAGTTATAGGTTCTAGGGGGCTGATGACCACAGATGTTAAGTCCCATAGTGCACAGAGCCATTTGAACCATCTATTGTGAACTCTCGCAAATTGCGTAGTGTCCCAGAAATACTTAACGTGTGCTTTTGTAGGAGTTTTTGTGATGTCTCGTCTTGTATGCACGGAAATTCTTGCCCTAACAGAACCTATTTACGATAATAGCGCAAAATAACGTGGCAGCCCGTCCATCACGTGTTACCTTTCCTGCTTTCAACATACTTGAACATTCTCACCCCTGAAAGCCTGTGCACACTCACGAAGACACCATTAATCAGAAAAGCATTCTTCTTGTTCGGAAAGAGAGCACTCTCTAAGCACAAACGTGGGAAATCAGAACAGTTACACAAACAGAATTCGAAGCACTGTCTTACAGAAGAGAAAAAAATGGCCGGAATTTTCGGTATCCTACAGCTACAGGTCTGGAGATGTCCTAATGCCACAGTGGTGGATGTGTGACGGTATCCCCGCCAAAGATGGATGGTCTGCTTCAACTTGTCTTTGAACAATAGCTTTCTCAGAACTTTCCATACATACCTTGTCTCCATCTTGTTAGAATCAGTTTGTAGACGCTCCTATGCCCCAACACAATGGATGTCTTGTGAATGAATAGAGCATTATGATTGTATTTTGTACAGCTCACCATATTACATCGACAATTAAACCCCGCAAGGTGCCCGGAAAGACTGAATTACAGTGCTCCCCCACTGAGGACATGAGCTTGAATATAGGGGTGGGAAACCAGATTTCCAACCCAGTAATATATCGCCACATACCGTGTCGATGTAGTAAACATACCTTTCCTATCCTGCGCCATACAAAATCATCTATTTTACATCATCCGTACATATACCACGAAGACTGACATCACCATTTACTCTCCTAGTAGTGCTAGATACTTCCACGTGAGGTCAGAAGCCATCGACCCCTGATGAGTGACCAGAGTGCTCTCAGTGGACCGAAGTCACTCTCAGAACTGTTCTACAAGTTTGGACTCTTTTCCACTCGGCACAAACGCGTTACTGTTTCTAGTCCGGACCTGCTTGCTTGCTCGCTTTTCTACACACATCTCCAGACTCGGGGATTACAAGAACAGACGTAATTTCACATGGTTCGCCATAATATTGTACCATTTCCACAGTACTTCTCGATATCAAGCACACAGCAGTATGCTACAGATCGCTCTCGCTGCATAATTCCTAAGATATAGACTGGAAATTATTTCTCTAGAAAACCCGAAACTTTAGCTAGGTGGAGGCGTGCTGTAAACCACTGACTAACTAGAAACTTGTCACATCTGCACGGATGGGATGGAAAAGACGCCACCGATGTACTGTAATAATAAGCATCACGGTTGATGGCAAGAAAATTTTAGCTGTTTTACAGTACATTCAACACTGGCCAATGATGTGACATCATGTTTCCCCATTTTCAGTATCATTGCTAAACTGCCCCTTGTCTACTTCACGAGCATCATTGCGAATTTAGATAGATGACTGCACAGAACGTCCATTCAGAGTTAATTCTCGGACACATATCTCATCAAAGTATACCAGACAGAACCTACATATTTCTAACACCTAGAGCACAGTGCTTCATTTACGGTCTATCTCTCTGCGTATGAGAGTCACCTAGCATACTCTAAACTATTGTTCTAGAGTCTAGGATCCGTACCTGGAAGGTATTGGTAAGAGAGAACATAACCACACACACTCATAGGGTTACAATGTTCCGCACTTAAAACGGGCTATAATTTTAGACTGTAGACTGACTGCATTTCCAACCTATCAATCGTATGGAAAGTAGCATTGTTAATATTCCAATGTAAGCCATATATTTCAAGCACAGGACATACATCCTTCTTCCCAGTTTCTCTACGATAAACTATGTCATCGAACCGTAAAACGAAAAAACTACTCCCTTAAAACATTGGCTCTGTGTGATACGGGTGAAATATAGCTTTCCGGAGATGTATAGCGCCCACTGTTAACATCCGATCACGGTTCGGATATTATACTATGCTTGCATCAGCCCTATATAAAATGATTGTTAGTAACGGCGAATACCTCTTATAGAGAAACAGATAAACGCATAAAAGCAGCGGCCGACATGTGAAAATTACCAGTCATTCCATCACTAACTCTGTAAACAGCACACTTGTCAGGCAAATGTGTACATAGGGAATGCAATGCCTTGGAAAAACTGACCTGCAGCAACTTCTCCTTCTCCAGAATGCATCGTCAGTCGACCATTTAAATCGTGCCTCATTACAGCCCCATCTGAACCGATCACCCCATCCACTTTCTGCTATCCTTTAACGCAGATGGAAGTAAGTTTAGACGCGGACGGTTCTCTGTCTTCCGAAAAAGCACCAAATACAGTAGTAAACTCGCATGTATCACTGGCACTCCAATAGACATACAGTATAATGAAGCCTCGATGGAGGGTAATTGCCTGCCTCCCTGATTCCCTTCGTTTCGATGTCGGCTTTTTCTCGGATTCCCCTTGCTGCCGCATACTTGTTCCAATGTACCAACCGTTCGGCGCGAACCAGAATATACACAAGTACTTCCTCAATTTCCCCGCATTTTGATGTATATTCGGTCAATTTATACCTATTCGCTCCTCGTTTTCAGCAATTCTATCGGTTTTATGTCAGATCTATCCATGCGGTCATGACATAGCCTCTGGTTCTGTGTTCTAAAATTTCTCTTGCTCATCATTCTCCGCTGTTTGGAAACGTCTAGATCTAGCAAGAAGCAGTTACATGGGGCAAACATGTTCCATAACCTAATGTTCATCACTGTACTGTTGGTGTCTTAAATGCCACGCATAAATCTTTTCTCTTAAGCAGAGAAACAGTAGAATGGTAACAAATGCTGGCTGCTATAGTGGCAGTGGAGAGTTCATTGACGGGAATCGGTTCCGACGCGTGAGCAAGACTGCGCGCGTGGATGCTGATGCCGGCGGTGGCGGCGGCGGTTACGTGAGCGCAGGCAGGCGGGAAGTAGGTCGGTCACGAACCGCAGCCGGCCACGCCGCCGCAGCCCTACCTGTTTCAAAACGCTCAGCGTGCCTGTTGTTTTCTACACCTGTTTCCTTTCTTCTCATCTCTCTCTCTGTCACCCTCTCTCTCTCTCTCTCTCTCTCTCTCTGTTTATCAGCCACCCTCACACCCACTCACTCACACACACACACACACACACACACACACACACACACACACACACACACACATACAAACGCACACACTTTCACTGTCTTACTCGCTCGAGCCATGTGATTGAAGCTATGTTGTAATAATAACCTGTCCTTAAGTGAATCCTTTCACTTAACCTCAGACGCACTGTAATTCACACTAAGAATTTCCACTGACGTTCCTTCAGAATGATTGTTCGTGACGTGCGTTAAGTGATTATTTGGCCGTAAAGCCCTAGCAACTTGCGAAAGAATGTTTGTAGTTCATTGTTTCCGTGTAAAATAGATGGAACGGTAAAACATGCTTCCCTGAAGAGTGGCTTATCTTCATAAATTCGATGCGTCATTCGTTTTTGCTGTTATTACAATGCGTGAAATCAGTTAACACTTCCAAAGATAAAACAGACATTTTGGGCAAGACGAAAAATCGTTTCTTATGACAGCGGATTTTTAATGACGGATAACATACCGTAACTTCTGGTAGATACAGCAAATGAAATCCTGCACAATGATTACAAGTGGAAAAATTGTAACAGGGCAAAAGCTTTGGTACATAACCCAAACAACATTAATTCCCGCTTAAAGAGGGAAAGTAATTCTGTAACATTCAAAGTAGATGATAATTCCATAGATTGCTTGTTGTTGTTTCTGTGGTCTTCAGTCAAGAGACTGGTTTCATGCAGCTCTCCATGCTACTCTATCCTGCGCATACCTCTTCATCTCCGAGTAACTACTGCAACCTACATCCCTCTGAATATACTTTATGTATTCATCCCTTGGCGTCCCCTTACAATTCTTACACTCCCACCGATTCGCCCCAGTACCAAATTGGTGATCTCTTGATGCCTCAGAATGTGTCCTACCAACCGATCCATTCTCTTTGTCAGGTTGTACCACAAATTTCTCTTCTACCCAGTTAAGTTCAGTACCCCTTCATTAGTTACGTGATCAACCCATCTAATCTTCAACATTCTTCTGTAGCACCTCATTTCTAAATCTTCTGTTCTTTTCTTGTCTAAACCGTTTATCGTCCATGTTTCACTTCCATACACGGCTACACTCCATGCAAATACTTTCAGAAAGGACTTCCTTACACTTCAATCTATACTCGATGTTAACAAACTTCTTCTTTTCTTGCCATCGCCAATCTTACATACTTCGACCATCATCGGTTATTTTGCTTCCCAAACAGCTAAACTCTTCTACTACTTTAAGTGTCTCATTTCCTAATCTAATTCCGTCTGCGGCATCTGATTTAATTCGACTACATTCCATTACCCTCGTTTTGCTTTTGTTGATGTTCATCTTATATCTTCCTTTCAAGACAGTGTACATTCCGTTCAATTGCTCTTCCAAGTACTTCGCTGCCTCTGACAGAATTACAGAATCATTGGCAAACCTCAAAGTTTTTATTTCTTCTTCCTGGACCTTACTTCCTACTCAAAATTTTTCTTTCGTTTCCTTTACTGCTTGCTCAATATACGGACTGAACAGATTGCACAACAAACAAAATGGTTTTAAGACCAATAATGAGTGTCACCTGAAATAGAACGACTACACGAAGAAACCAGCGACGAGAATAAAATCGCTGTGTCACATCCTTAGTTCTGTCATCAGTTTGTAACAGGTGGTGCACTGTAACTGTGTACTATTCCTGCATGCACTCAATATTACCAGTGAACTCATTTTTTGGATTCTCATTCATGGGACAAGGGAACTATATCCAGACTGTATAAAAAGGTTATGAGGATAATAATACAGAGTAGTATCCGGTATTACTGTCCTAAATTATGGGATTACTAATTAAAATATACACTCCTGGAAATGGAAAAAAGAACACACTGACATCGGTGTGTCAGACCCACCATACTTGCTCCGGACACTGGGAGAGGGCTGTACAAGCAATGATCACACGCACGGCACAGCGGACACACCAGGAACCGCGGTGTTGGCCGTCGAATGGCGCTAGCTGCGCAGCATTTGTGCACCGCTGCCGTCAGAGTCAGCCAGTTTGCCGTGGCATACGGAGCTCCATCGCAGTCTTTAACACTGGTAGCATGCCGCGACAGCGTGGACGTGAACCGTATGTGCAGTTGACGGACTTTGAGCGAGGGCGTATAGTGGGCATGCGGGAGGCCGGGTGGACGTACCGCCGAATTGCTCAAGACGTGGGGCGTGAGGTCTCCACAGTACATCGATGTTGTCGCCAGTGGTCGGCGGAAGGTGCACGTGCCCGTCGACCTGGGACCGGACCACAGCGACGCACGGATGCACGCCAAGACCGTAGGATCCTACGCAGTGCCGTAGGGAACCGCACCGCCACTTCCCAGCAAATTAGGGACACTGTTGCTCCTGGGGTATCGGCGAGGACCATTCGCAACCGTCTCCATGAAGCTGGGCTACGGTCCCGCACACCGTTAGGCCGTCTTCCGCTCATGCCCCAACATCGTGCAGCCCGCCTCCAGTGGTGTCGCGACAGGCGTCAATGGAGGGACGAATGGAGACGTGAGACGTGTCGTCTTCAGCGATGAGAGTCGCTTCTGCCTTGGTGCCAATGATGGTCGTATGCGTGTTTGGCGCCGTGCAGGTGAGCGCCACAATCAGGACTGCATACGACCGAGGCACACAGGGCCAACACCCGGCATCATGGTGTGGGGAGCGATCTCCTACACTGGCCGTACACTACTGGTGATCGTCGAGGGGACACTGAATAGTGCACAGTACATCCAAACCGTCATCGAACCCATCGTTCTACCATTCCTAGGCCGTCAAGGGAACTTGCTGTTCCAACAGGACAATGCACGTCCGCATGTATCCCGTGCCACCCAACGTGCTCTAGAAGGTGTAAGTCAACTACCCTGGCCAGCAAGATCTCCGGATCTGTCCCCCATTGAGCATGTTTGGGACTGGATGAAGCGTCGTCTCACGCGGTCTGCACGTGCAGCACGAACGCTGGTCCAACTGAGGCGCCAGGTGGAAATGGCATGGCAAGCCGTTCCACAGGACTACATCCAGCATCTCTACGATCGTCTCCATGGGAGAATAGCAGCCTGCATTGCTGCGAAAGGTGGATATACACTGTACTAGTGCCGACATTGTGCATGCTCTGTTGCCTGTGTCTATGTGCCTGTGGTTCTGTCAGTGTGATCATGTGATGTATCTGACCCCAGGAATGTGTCAATAAAGTTTCCCCTTCCTGGGACAATGAATTCACGGTGTTCTTATTTCAATTTCCAGGAGTGTAGTTTGCGACAACACTGTCAGTTTACCAGAAAATTGCCATCGTCTCTCCTTTTCGGCGATGTTCATTCCAACTGCAGTGATAAAGTACAGGATTCAAACCTACTGGACTACTACATTATGCTGAAGTATTTACGATAATTCTATATATTTTCCAATTATTTCGCAACGTGTTTAAACATTGTATCTTTGAATGTAAAAGTTGTTAGTCATGAAGATTAGTTATTCCATAGATTTCGCTGAAACTGAGTTATAAAAAAGTGCCACATGATACGAATACTTTTACAAATGTAAATTCATGCGAAGTTTCAAGGAAATTTAATATTCTCTAACCAGAAAACTTTTACTATTTTCTAAAAATTACTTTTAACTTTTTCGTAAAAGCTAAATATACACTTTCCTTTACACGTGGGATAGTGTTTAATCACAAAATTTTTATTTTACAACTTGCCATTATTTTGTTAGGTTTTTTTAAGTGTGAAGAAAAGTTTCTTAGTAACACAAAAACTGTATCTCATTATAACCAATAATTTGAACAGTACACCTTGTATAATGTACTCGAAGTCAGTGTTTTACGATATAGAATTGAATGTACACCAAATTGTAGTTTGCAATCATAATGTGCATTAGTCTTTGTTTCAGAGAGCGTACAGTACGTCCTTTGTCCCATAAAGGCGCGAGTAAACAGCTTTGTTTCGCGCTATAACGCTGGATGGTATATTTTCACAGTTGTGATAAGCTGAAATATGAAATGATACATTTGCTGTAATAGCAAGGAGAAGTGTCGTCACTTTGTCAGTAAAAACCCCGAGGCCTGATATGATCTCCTAGCATAACGACGATCGCTGTGTTACGGACAAACAAAATGGTAAGTACATCTTTCTTTGCATTATTATTCATCGAGCGTTTTAGTAGACCAGTTGTCTTTCCATTAAATTTAAAAATGTACTACCTTAACAAATTTTGATTCTAGAAAAACACATACATAATTTGGATACAGAACTGTAAGAGTAGTTTTTCATGTGATTGAGGAAAGATGATCATTTCAAACGACACACTGTAAATAAACGTTTAAACTAATCGACATTTTAGCATCACGATGTTAGTACATCTACTCGTCTGTTATGCACATGAAAAAGAACATCTACCAAGAAAAATAAACAAAAAACGACAAACTATATACGACGGAAAAGGGTGGTACAATAAAATGGTTCAAATGGCTCTGAGCACTATGCGACTTAACTTCTGAGGTCATCAGTCGCCTAGAGCTAATTAAACCTAACTAACCTAAGGACATCACACACTACCATGCCCGAAGCAGGATTCGAACCTGCGTCCGTAGCGGTCGCTCGGCTCCAGACTGTAGCGCCTAGAACCGCACGGCCACTCCGGCCGGCGGTACAATAAATTTCCCAATAATAACAAAAGAAATAAATAAAATTATAATATTTAAATAGTCAAAGTATATCTCTTAGATAATACACGCTACACATTCAAATATTATTTACAGAATACAGAACAGAGGAAGATAATTAATTAACATAAAGTAGAAATTAACACTTCTCTAATTCTACACAATACAGTCACAAAGCAGGGCATCTTACTGTAAAAAATTATACCCAAGGTTTGTGAGGGATTATATAGTAACTTCCTTCGATTCTTCCTGGATCAACATCTCCCACGTGAAGGGATGATGACTATTTCTAGCAGAAAGATGGAAAAAACATGGAGCACTTACATAAAGACCGAAATATCGTAGTGATTGCAAAGTCATCCGACAGTGTGTGTATACTGTGTGCATTGCAGTGTCCATATAGTTCGCGTGACGCATGTAACGTGTGTAGTGTAGTACAAACAGTGACCCGTTAAATAATATGAGCGCACAGTGTACTAGCGTTTCTTGACGTTATTTGTTAACTTGTTTCAGAAACATTGTGCACTGCTTGTATATTCTTTCTCATAAAATACGTCTGTAATGATATAATTGTGTATTTAAATTAACAGATGTCTTAATTTTCTGTCTCTTTGTATTAAGACGAAATATCAAAGATAATTACGTAAATTCCCTTTGGAAGCATAAACAAAGTTTCTCACGTGTCATTTTAGGTTTCGTTCTTGTTGTCTAAACTAAAATTCTTTGTTTACGTATAATCACGTACAGCTTTCACCTTTCGCTATGTAAGTTTTCAGTTATTTAAATCAATTTGTACTTATAACACTATTTTGTGACTAATGACCGAAGAGATTGGTTCAAATGGCTCTGAGCACTACGGGACTTAACATCTATGGTCATCAGTCCCCTAGAACTTAGAACTACTTAAACCTAACTAATCTAAGGACATCACACAACACCCAGTCATCACGAGGCAGAGAAAATCCCTGACCCCGCCTGACCTAAGAGAAAAACATCTCCACAGCAATATTTCTTTCAAAGCTATAAAAACAGGCAAATGTAATAATTCTGTAACCGCTTATTTTTGTAAGTAAAATTATTTATTTTACTTAATTCTACATCCGAAAAGAAAATTATGTTACATCTAAAGCACAAATTACTCCATTCCGTTTTGGCTTGATGCTGCAACAGTGATTCAACGTTCCAGAAATAGAAAACAGTCTCTGTTGCAAGTGTGTTCTTAACAATGGCGCGTTTCGTGCGTTATTGCATCTACAGATTATCTGTGCTTGGCTGTTATCGCTAACCTATCTTTGCACTGCATACTTCCATAGTTCAGTGAATTTCTCTTTTGGTTCTTAATCCTGCGCTTACAAGGATTTAATTTGTTACTAATGTTGCAGTTTTATGCCATTTACTTATAGGATTTCATGCCACATTTCAGGCTTTCCTATGTCCATATTTTGACGATTGTGGTTTTCGCTTTAACGCCACCATATCTGTGGCTTTTTGATATGCATAATATTGTCTCCGCTGTTTATCACAAGTGAATGACTTCACTTCTTACCTTTAGCATAGTTTTCCTATTTATCGGTGCTACACAGGTTCGTGAACAAAACTGTTTTATGAGAAGTGCTTTTACTAGTTAAAGATAATCTGAAGATGGGCTAACCGCGCGAAACGCCTGATTACTAAGAAATCACTTGCAACAGAGACAGTTCTCTATTTAGTGGAACATTACATCAAAAGATTAATATTTCTTACATGTGAGGTCTAAGACGCTCACCTCCGTAGCCGAGGTCGCTAACGTAAGATTGTGTGGTGGCGCTGGATGAGGTAAGTCAGTTTGAATGCTGGTGATGTATGATATTTTCATTGCTAATATTTGGCCGGCAAGGGGAGGAATGGTGGTGACATAGGGTTTCTGATAACTAGTCTTTATACCAATGCCCTGGATTATATTCCAAATCTCTCCGCAGTGTATCGTGAAATGAGGACAGGTGACACTGTTGATGGTCATTTGTTCGTCAGATGGAAATGAGCGTTTGGCGTCATTGGCCGGGAGACCCCTCGCGGGGCAGGTCCGGCCGCCATATCACAGGTCTTATTACATTCGGCGCCACATTGGGCGACCTGCACGCCGGATGGGGATGAAATGATGATGAACACAACACAACACCCAGTCCCTGAGCGGAGAAAATCTCCGACCCAGCCGGGAATCGAACCCGGGCCCAGAGGACGGCAATCCGTCACGCTGACCACTCAGCTACTGGGGCGGACGTTCGTCAGATGGGGACGTTAAGCTCGGTGGACCCCTTCGTGCTGTTCGAGAGGACTAAGCTATGTCCCGCACTACGTTTCACTAGCTCCCTTCTCATCCATAAAAACACAAACCCAGCACTACACCGTGCAAGAACTCATCACAATCGTCCACACGACACAGATACTCGCCTCACACTTCGTAACAATCCGGAGTAAGGCAACGGTAAACCACCTCCACTGAAGGCTTTCCATGAGCGGCTGTGCTGGATGCCTAGATCTGCAGCCCACCCCCCCTTCCCCCCACCCATTCTCATTCCCTGAGTTTGGGACTATTTATTTATTGTAAGACCAAAGACAATACTTTGAGAAAGGAAATAGTCAAACTGAATACTATGTAAGATGAGAAATTGAGGGAGTACCATGAGAATTTATAACGAAGGAAGGTTTCAACTGGAGAAGACGAAAAACAGGAAAAAAAGTCGTAAACCCATAGATACGATAAAACTTCTACAGGTGAAAGTTGCACTAATGCAACATAAAAACGAGAAAACTAGTGGAGCAGATAAGATGACACAAAACTACCAACAAACGAAGCCCCTACGTGGAGTTACGACTTTTTCATTTATTAAACTAATGTTATATGCTACGTGATAGTCAATCCTCGTGACAAAATGCTTAGCATCTTCTTTTCCATAGAAGGAAACTGATAAAAATGTGAAAGTTATCGAGGAATAAATTCGCTCCACTCAGCCAACTAAAATTACTCATGAACGATAAACACTAGATTAAAGAAATTGACAGAGTTTAGGCTAGATCAAAATCAAGCTGTCTTCAGATAAGACTAATCAAACACATCTGCAAAGCTCGAAGTATTCATTTTAGGAACACATGCTGCATATTTAGATTTAAAAAAGTGCTCTTTTTTTAATAAATGACTGATTCACAAATAATTTAGTACAACAAGTATTTAACTACTAACTATTAAACTATAAAAGTATTAAAATATAAAACAGAATGAAAAATCCAATAAGGAAGCTATATTAATTTAAGTCGTTGAAGATAATTTTAAAATTGTCATATGGTATAGGGAGCTGTTACAGAGTGCCACAGAGTAACAGCTGACGTGGCTAGTCAAAGTTCTCAGCCCTCCTCAATTGATATCAATCATCCATCATTAATAATGAATGTTCAGTCTGTGTTAAAATCACCACTCTGCCGGTTAAAATATGTGCCTGTTGTCCTGTTGTCCTACGTTAAGCAACAGACGATACCCTCGTAAAAGTTATCCAGGAAAGTATTTGGTTCTAAAGACGATAAATAACTTATATTTCTAGAATGACATTAAAACAAAGCAGCCAAGCAACACTGATGTATTATTTTTAGAAGTTGCAGATTTGGGGAAAGTAAAAAATGGTTCAAATGGCCCAAAGCATTATGGGACTTAACATCTGAGGTCATCAGTCCCCTAGACTTAAAACTACTTAAACCTCACTAACCTGAGGACATCACACACATCCATGCCCGAGGCAGGATTCGAACCTGCGACCGTAGGAGCAGCGTAGTTCCGGAATGAAGCGCCTAGAACCGCTCGGTGACAACGGCCGGCTGGCGAATGTAGTTTTCGTGCAACATACTACGCGAAAAAGATGACTACACACTAATTCCCATATTCTCAGTACTCATCTTGCGGCACCAAGAAGGTTTTACTGATGAGCAGTGCGATAACCGCAAAATAATATTAACAGCTTTAAAACACCTGATAAACTATAAATACGAAAAAGCTCATCATATGCAATCGCAGTGTCCGCAACTAAGATGCAGGTATAAGGAAAATACAGTTACGATACTGCATTTCCCTTTGTTTTCGCTTGAGGCAATTCTAGGAAAGGAAACACGTGAGCAAAGGTTTTAAGTGTTTTTTATTTCAAACCTGGCCTTGAAAGCCAAGGACCACTCCCCACAGCAAATTTGTTCTTTGCGGTTGGGCAGCATCCAGGATAAGAAATTAACGTTGTTCATCTTCTTCCCTCTCAGACTGTTTGACAGAAGAAAATTAGCTCACCGCTTCTCCCGTGAGAACGTATTCACTTAAAGGCAGCCCAACCCTTGTGGTTGGATTCCTCATTTAGTTTCATGACATTCCAGGCTTTCGTCGCCGCCGTAAACGATCGTCCCTGTGGAAAACCACATCCTACTGTATTTTATTTCCAAGCTTTCTGCGTAGGACATTTATCGCTGCCGAGTGCCACGGCGACCTAAGGCGTTAAATAGTGGTAGGAAGGATCAGAAGAGCACTCATTTCCCCAGACTTGTTGTCCGTCGTAAAGCGTGTCCCATGAGGCGTAACACTGATTCAATCTGTGATCTGCAGCTTCTTTGACAAGACAGAGGTTTTAATTTTAACAAGCCACTTATTTGTTAAAGCCCTTCAGCATCTGTTTTTGATGGAATGAGAGGCGCATACGGGGCAGCCAGTGTGTACTTTCCTTTTTAGGCAAATAAAAAATAGACTGAATTAATTGTAATCCCACCAACAAAAACAGCGCACTGAATATTAACAACGGTATGTATGGAATGCAATCTATTTATAGGAAGCCATCATCGTAAAATTCCTTTACCAACTCACTCTCATAAAGTCGTCACAAATCTTCGGGACGCAGCTGGTAATACTGGTATTATATCATTTAACTGAGCAGTACGTGCTCATTTCATAGTTTGCAGCTTAATGAATGAAATGCAGTTGTACATAATTTGTCTTTTATTTTGCTTACATCTCTAATAATCTACTTAACTAGTCACATTATGTCCATTTACAGTAAAGAGTGTTTCAGAATTTCCCCATCACAGTTAGTGTGGGGTAAAGTTTGCTGTGAGGAAAAATATGTCACAATGAAACCAATATCGTAACCAATAAATCTGGAGAAGGGATGAGTCTGCATATGCAGCGGTCATTCTGATGGATGATACCCATCATGACGCTGCACTGCCAAGTTATCTGTTTATCAGAAGCAAGTGTCAGTTAGTGTCCATTCATATTCCGTTCTAGAACTTTAGAAACGTTAACTGACATTTGTGGATACTAAAATGTCTTATATACAGAACGACACAACAACAAAAGACGCCCAAAATATACCCGAAACGAGTAAATAGATCGAGGTGCAGTTTTGTGGAGATTATGTAGCGGTTTATGTGGCATACGCAAGTAATTTGTAACGTTTACATGTGCCGAATTTTGGTAACTATCATGTCATCTTGATGGACCCCCCCCCCCTTTCACTGTCGTACTGGAAAGAGCCTTCGTAGGTGACTTCAACCACATGGCATGTGTGAATTGTGGCCAAAGAGAAACAAGACAACAGCGCCACAAACCAATGTCCCGCAGTCAGTAGAAAAGGAACAAAAAAGAATTTCCAATGCAACATCTTCAAGAACAGCGTCATTTTATTGAGACATGACATGGCAGATCATTGTTGGAATATATGATAACAAACCCACAACAAATGAAATAAACATGTCAAGTACCCAAACAGTATCGGCAACGCAGGCGTGTATTCCTGCACACAAACAGTCAAAGAGTGACGAATGACATCCTGCGAGAGATTGTCCCAAGCGTGTTGCACCTATGCTGCAATTCGGGAATGGTTCTAGCAGACGCTGGAGAAGGAGTACTTTCCCGCGTCACCATGTCCCATCCATATTCGGCTGGCGGGAGGTCTGCCGATTTTGCTGGCCAGGGCAGCATGTTGTGTGGAAGCGCAGGTTGTGTCGCAGCAGCCGTACGTAGACGTGTGTTGTACTCACCTTCGTGTCTAAGAAATGGCAGTGGCACCAGGACAACAACCTGTTAACGCAGCGGGTATTGCTTACTTTACCCTATTGAAAGACCAAATGTGACCATGAGTTGTAACTGATGTCCCCCAATACCAAGGAGCCTGGGGTGGAACCTGTGTGTCGTGGGCATATGCACTCTGGAAGAGCCCGCTCACAAGGCATACGCCGTACACGTGTACTTCCATCACTCGCATATAGCCAGAACCTACTCTCATCAGTGTAGTCAACAGAGCGTCGTTCCACTCCCCGGTCGACACTTTCACGACACCAGATTAAGCCAGGCTTGGCAGTGCCGTAGTGTCATTGATAGCATGACTAAGAGGCACAATTGATGTCAGTCCAGATGCCAGCTGGCAGTTCCCAAAGGTCCTCGATGACACAGCAGGTGCAACACGTGCCCGGATTCCTTCCCTGGATGATGTTCGGTCGGCAACCGCCGCTCGCACAGTGAGTCGATCTTGACGGGCTTGTGTTTCATGCGGACGCCCAGAATCTGGTCTGCTGATGTGAGAATCTTTGACAAATCACTCCTGAAAGCAGTGTCACACCACCGATTTACTGTGTCCAGCATGGCAGCAGTCTGTCTGTACGTCCACCTTGCTCCCTGCAGACTCACAATGTGATCCCGTTGCACGGGCAGCGGCTGTGCAGCAGAAGTACGTACTCGTTGACGAGGCATGGTTGTACGGTAGAAAGAATGTTGCAGACGGTGTTCACCTCTAAACTCTGCAGAGTTACTGTCTGCAGAGCGAAATCAGAGGGCGACCAGACAGGCCACTTGAGCGCCATGTGATCGCCGATGACCGTGACAAATGAATCATTAACAGTAACCCTTCTCAGTTTGTACATATCACATCCTGTTTTCACTAAATACAGTCCTTGGGAGTGTTTTTTTCTTTTCTGGCAGTGCATATTCCTTAATTTGAAAGGTCAGTTCCTTCCTACAGTTCGTTTCTCATTAAACGCTTCGCATGAATGATCTTTCCGTCGTCGGGAAGATGATTCCAGTAATAAGACTTACTGTATGTTGATCTTTTATTTCTTCAAGTGACACGTAAACGGCATCAAAAATGTGTCGAACAGCTGATATCTAGTAACACCCATTATTCTTCTCAAGAATGTGCCAACAATGGGTAGAAGCCACAAAAAACCATGTTATCGTTTCAAAACTTAAAAACTTCGATTGATTCTATGGATCCCTCTTCACTGTTTTGAGTCACCAGGTTTCATTATTGTGCAACACTGGGCATATAAAATGTTAATGAGTTCGCTTCTTTTACTACTGCACTTAAATCTAAATAATTCCCAGTCATGTTAGTGGCATTGTCATAGGACTGCGAACGATAGTCTTCTATCCTAATATTATGATATCTATGTTAACCTTCCTAATACTTTCTCCCGTATGACTGTGTATGGGAAAAAATAAAAAAATTTCTCCTGAACTCTTCCCTCAAAATAATATACTACAACAGCTAGCTCATCTTCATGAGCCGTGTCTACCGTTAAATCTACATCTAGTACGTAGTGTTTTGCTGTTTGAATTTCACCAACTACCTTACTCAATACCTTCCTTCCCATAGGGCCAAAGATTTTTCACAAATAGTCTTGGATCTAATAAGACGGATGGCGACGATCTTTAGGGCCGTGCTGTTGGAAAAGTCGTTTCAAAAATGGATCAAAATGAGCTATTACTTCAAGGGAAACTAAACAGAAACCGTTACTTGGGGATACAAAGATTTCTCAGTTACCATGAAAAGCAGGGCCTCTTTTTTTCGAAATGTTCAATGACTTTTACCACGAGCCAAAGCACTTCTTGGGAAACTTTTTCTCTGTTTTAATGATATGCTGCAGTTCACGGTCGATACGTCCCTCGTTAGTCGTCCACACTGACGTTTTGCGATGGCAAACGTTGTATACGTGAGAAGTCACTTTTTCTTCCTCTTTCCCAGTCATAAAATCCAAAGTCTGAAAGGGGAGTCCGCATGTTGTCTATGCCCATGCTGTCATTCAGGGCTTAATTTCGGCCGCAATGTGCAATGTGGCGGAACGGTGTTCCTGCACGTTGCAGGGTTTTTTTTTTTTTTTTTTTTTTAGCTCACTGGAACAAGCCAGAACGGGATATTTAAAATAGTGCACTTGTATTAAATTGCAGCATAACTATAATTTACCACAGCGCCGGCCCCAGTGAGCATGGCGGAGGGTGACCAACGTGATGTAGTAGGGAGAAACGTTCGGGCCAGGTATTGTGTGTGTGTGTGTGTGTGTGTGTGTGTGTGTGTGTGTACAGTATACCCAAGAAATGTTGAGCTTCGTTCCGAAATTGTGGTCGGTTCATATGTCACAGATACTTTGCATTTGATTAGTTACATTTTACGATCAGAAGCTTATTTATTTATTTCCCGTATACACGAAATATATGACTACTCTTTTACTCAGTTTTATGGAAACTACGAACAACAAAATCTGACTAGAGAGTATTACGTACAATCAACTGGTACAGTCTGTCCACATAGCAGTGTCCGTATAGAAGTGGCACGTGAGGTGAAGAGGAGATGAGGAAGATCATTGCAGCAGCGAGGTAAGGAGAGAAGAGGTGCCGGGAATATTTTTCTCTGGCGTTGCTAAAAACTCATGCACCACACACCGATAAACTGCTATGATTCGAATGGCTCACGGAATTAACATTTCGTGGAGATATGTTATGTGGCCGGTCGTGTTCTAATAAGTTGCTTATTTTTAACAGTGAATATGAACTTAAATAAATCCATTTGTAATACAACTTAATGACAAGAAGACAAATGACATTTAGAGCATTTACTAAACTTCTAACTCCTTGTCACATATCACACAGTGTTTTTTTATTTCTAACTCATCTGGAAGTTTCAACTGTACACGACCCCGATGGTCCAGGAATGTCTTCGTAATCGTTCATCGCCAAAATGCTATGTTACTGAATACTGGATACGCGTTCACAGGGCAGCTAAAATGCAACTAGTAAATAAGAGACTTCAGCTATCAGTTGTCCTTTTGAAATATTATTGGCAGTTCTAGATTTCAGCTAGAAACTAGCCGTTCTCAATGCACTATCATTTTTCATCAATGCATGTAATGCCTGTTGGTCGGGTTTCATACACAGTTCATTGAATACTCATTCCTCCCAGAAAATCTGACGTATTGATATTCACTACAAACAGAATGCCAAGCAACAAAACTATGAGACTGGTACAATTCAACTTCTCAGTAGCAAAAACGACAAAGTATCTTCGAATATTTATAAATAATAACGTTCAAGATGACCATCTTACTGAACATTCTTACAAGATGCTTGGTGAGGTGAAGCATTACTGCTTTCGGAGATATAGTTTGCATTACAAAAATATACAGTTCAAGTAATTCACCACATTGAAGATCTCTCCATTTTTGGAGGCAATGAGCGACAATGAGTGACAGTGTGTGTGTGTGTGTGCGTGTGTGTGTGTGTGTTTTCGAGTAATGTGGAAATGTCAGTTGTTTCAATAAACAGAGCCAAATGTATTTTGTACTGTTATAGAACAGTAATACAAACACTTCGACGTGGAAAAAGTATAATTGTTCTTAATCTAAAAGTCCATTTGACTTCTACGGACGTTAGTGCAAAGACTGAAAATGAATTGTGTTTAGGAATCAAGTAGGCGTACAGAGAACAAAATGGCTGTGTCAAGGGGGTAAGTACTGACTGGCTATTTTATTTTTAATTTCCAGCAATGTATGGGCTGTGACTGGGAGAGCAAAAGTATCTATGTGTGTGTGTGTGTGTGTGTGTGTGTGTGTGTGTGTGTGTGTGTGTGTCTGGATGGGTGGGTGGTGGGTGTGTGGGTTTGTGTCGTCTTTCTAGATAAGTCATATTAGGATATGCACACGTCTTCCGCCCTGCCGGAGAATTACGTTTCTTTGCTCAGTGCGCTCTCGTTCTATTTGTGTGTTGAACATGATGGGGGTGTTCACCTGTCGAAATACCGGCAGTTGTCGACGACGACAAGCGGCTGCAATCCTGTAAACTGTTTGTAAAACTAGTTTGTTTGGCATAAAACCTGGAAGTAAATAAGGCAGAAAATGAGATGTCGTTTATTTTCTGGCGAATTACAGTAATGACACTTATTGTGGACTCTATCTCCAAAATGTGAAATGTAAACTTATTTTTCGTTCTGTGATGTCACAGAAATTTTAATCGAGTTTAAAATTTTCCTTAGGAAGATTATAACCTGTCCCAACAGACGCAATGTGCTGTGTGTGAAGCGAAAACAGTGTCTCCATCATAGGGATACGAATTTGTCGTCAAAACGTTGAAATTTCCCCAGGAACCTTGGTTGAGTATTCTAACATAAACAGTTCTTGGTCCCCAGGATTTTTTAACTTCGGAAGGATGCTCTTCACCATTCATAGAATATTTGTTTCCTCCTTTGAGTGAAGTATTTGCTTTTGCGTTCATCGTCGACTGCATTATCACGTGGCCCACTGCCGTTGTACCAGTTGGCTACGTTCCGCGCCATACTGTATCGGATGGTATGGAGCAACCTGTGTTTTCTTTGGTAGCAATGTCCAGGGCTGGATTAAGCAGGAGGGGGCAGAGGCGGACGGGGGGAGATGGGGAGCATGAAGGGCGCTTAGGGGGACTGTAGTGCCGGGTCTGTAGGTGGACTGGGCGCCTGAACAGTATGTCAACTGGTTGTCTCAGATAAGTCATACAAGATAAAATCATCATCGTAAGATGACCAATAACCTGAAACAAATTTCTTCGTTTCTTAGAACCACCGTCTGAAGGAATTAGCATAAATCAGTTTAAAAACAGAGGATCGAATTTAGTGCATAAGAATCGTGATTCATATTTTCTCCTTGAATGGAAGTATTCTGCAGTCTCTTGTAATAACAGAATGCCCAGTGCCAATACAGCGGGAAAACTGAGTCACTGCCTAGATGCACAGCAGCTTACTTTCCTTTCGTATCAACAGGTTCCGTCTGTTTATAAAATTTGTGTGCGTGGAGCCGAGTAGGATTTTTTGTCCACGATAATAGGCTGTTTACATGAAGCACATATGTACGCTGTGAGATACACTCGCACCTCAGTTCTTCCTCCATTTGTTCGCTGTTCCTATCGCTTGTTTATTGTCATAGAATAGGTCTGTGAATTCGTGCAACAGAAATGTTTACATCGTTGTAATGAATAGTATACTTGCAAATCAGCTGTGGGTAGCATGACGGGTGACTGTTTTGTCTAATTAGTCAGTGTGTTACTCATATTTGAGCTTTATTTCTGGTATTCGGCACTAGAACTGGAATCCCATCGTGTCAGAAAGTTTGCCAGTCGTGCCAGGAAAAGACAATCACAGAAAGAAACCACAGAAAGTGATTTAGTATTTTTTACGGAGAATGATTATTCCATTGGTAACGTTAGTGAAGCTTGTGCTGAATTAGAACATCCTTCGCCTGTGCCTGCTTCTTGTAAGAAATGTTTCACAATTCCCGGTGAATCTTAAATTGTTGTGAAGCAGAACTGTGTATGTGAGGCGGTGATGAATGTGAGTATTAAATTAGGCAATCATAAAACTGAAACCCGCGACAGAAATAGCGGTGAATTAATGAAGTCTTCAACATTGGAGAAACATCTGGCGGAATAGAAAAAAACGTGCAACCGAATCGTAGAAGTGTGTTTAGTGAAAGGTCTAACCTAATGTAAGAACAATTTAGATGATCTAAGTAAATCTGAGTGCGTCTACAAATCACTAAAAGTTGATTCTTTAGGAAAAAAATGGTTCAAATGGCTCTGAGCACTATGGGACTCAACATCTTAGGTCATAAGTCCCCTAGAACTTAGAACTACTTAAACCTAACTAACCTAAGGACATCACACACACCCATGCTCGAGGCAGGATTCGAACCTGCGACCGTAGCAGTCCCGCGGTTCCGGACTGCAGCGCCAGAACCGCTAGACCACCGCGGCCGGCGATTCTTTAGAAAAAATCAAAAGAATGTTGTATTGTTTATACATTACTCAGAGTATTGCTTAATTTATAGAATTTTAGGTGTCGTAACGCACACCTTCATCAGTACAACCCCCCCCCCCCCCCCCCCCCCGAATCCCCAGGCCTAGGCCCAGCCATAAGGACCACAAGTTTCGATTCCTGTAAACTTGTGATAAAACTTACTAAGAGAAATCATTTTACAAAATCTGTCCTTAAATTCAGGGGCTTAAAACACAATTTATGATATTCAAAACGATAAAACCACATAATATATGATATGACGATGGGTGCTGCTGTCCGTCCCTGTATGAGTGTCGCCTTACTCCCTAGTTCTGCTCGATACATATCGGTACGAGTAGGCAGTCTTCGTTACTATGACGTCATATTTCCAACTGCTACCAGCCACAACGCTCAAACTGTTGCATTTTATCAGGCTACCCTCCATTCAGAGGCTGTTGCACGTGGCAACGGTTTCGAAAAGTTCTTGATCTATTGAAATTTTTACACGATACTCCTATCAACATTCAGACAGACATAGACCATACATTGTTTTAAACAACTATGAACCGGTTTACTGTTAAACTGACTATGAAAAAGAAAATGATGTGCTGCACTGTGCTGTCAAAATATGCTGTTTTGTTTTCTTTTCGCAGTCGGTATTAATCACAATAAGAGGGCAATTAAACCGTCAGAAAAACCGTGTCTACCACATGTATTCCTTCTCCTTATATATAAATTGAAACAAATAATGTGTGTACAACTACTTTCTGCTTTGTTTTCTTCCTTGCAGTCGGTATTAGCATAAAATACGAATGTTGTACTGACAGCTTATCTGCTTATAATTAGTAAGTCACTGTAGAATCTGAAAGTAGTAGGGGAAAGCGGGCATGGCCCACGTTGTATTGTTTCTAAAATTTATTCAGGGTGGCGGATCCAAGAATGCGGCCACAGATGTGGCAATGTCGCAGTGCATCATGGCGAGAAGTTTAAATTTCGGCAGGAAAACAGGCCAATTGGGCTACATCGAATAACCTAACACCCCTCCCCTCCCTAAATCCGTCCCTCCCCATCCCCCCCCCCCAAAAAAAATCAGAAAATCGGCTGGAAAAGGACTCAGTCTGGGCTGGGCTGCCACATAGGATGGCTGTAGGTGCGTTTTGTTTATTTAAACAACTTGAGTTGTCACAGTAGCTACATCCAGTGTGTTCACCATGACGTCCGGAATCCAACAAGACCTAGATCACAACAGCGCCACCAGAGGGCGCTGTTGGCCCTCCCGCCTTCCCTCCCATGACATAATCCAAGATGGAGGTCTGGGCAAAAATGGCCAGAAAAAGACTCAGTCTAAATCTAGCAGCTGCACTGGGAATATAGACGTAATTCTTTACTGTGTTCAGTGTATGAGATGTCTATGCTGGGGAAGGAGGTGTTTATCAGCTATATATTAGCTGTAATCATGCAGCTGAGGACTAATATTTGGTGAAGGCGAACATGCTTCATCAAATGATAGTGATGCAGCAGGATGAGGCTAAGCTACACTTCGAAACTCATGCTGACAAATGCGTGTGCTGTAACTGTAGATCATTTGATAGAAGTCCAGTCAGTCTTCCCAAGTGCAATAGACAAGAAGTTCAGTCCAGTGAGCGTGCTCTGCTGGGAGAGAGGCCACGCGCCGGCTTCTGGCACGGCCACGCGGTAGCCGCAGGTGTGGCTGCATAATTCCTGTCATATTGGAAATACCCCGCAACCTTCCTTCTTCCCAACCATTGTTCATGGGTTACTAGAGTTACAGCATCTGGTGTTTAAGCAATGCGCCGAGTATTGTCACATACATAACTTGATGTCACAGGAAGTAACCGTGCCACTGCACGAGCAGAGAAAGAGAGAGCTTTGCAGATGACATGAGAATATTTAAAAAATTACACATTTTATTTCGAGGAATGCCACCATAATCATGCTTGAACATGGACTCTAAAAAGATTTCCGCACACTTCTGAAGCCGCACCAGAGACACTCGGCTCGCTTTTGTGAAAACTACCAATGTCTGCGAGCATGGGTTGCTTCAGGAGTTGCTAAATCCAATTGAATATATCTATAAATACACTTTCAGAAAGATCGCTGCACAGTAGTTTGGTCAATTTTGCAGTGGATACCGCCACACTTGAACACAGACTCTCAAGAGATTACGTTACGCTTGCTAAACTTGTCAGTCCTCCTCCACTACTCTAGAATATCAGCGTGCATAAAAAAATTAGGTAAGGTGTTTTACACCTCAATACATTTGTAAATGTTACTTTAAACAATATTTGTTTCAAATACACTCGCACACAAACAGTGCACTGTCTTTCCACGTGAAGTGGAAAGGATATGCGTTACAGCAAAATGCCCTTGAAAAAAATGCGTAGCTAAAATAAATGAGCGCAAATACACCGCTTCGAAACTCTGAAGACAATTCTGTATCGCGTAAAAAAATATTGTTAAATACACTGTCACAGTAGTTTGCTACGTAAAGCACGAACGTAACTGGGGACCCGCAAAGCGGTGGCGCGACCATCAGCGGCTGCAGCTAGCCACCGAGTAAAGTGCTGACCAGAAGTAGGATTTTCCTCCTGGATCCACGAGCGCACGAAATCCGCGGCCGGCCAGACCACCACCAACTTGTCCTGCGTGCTCAAGCATTCATCTGCTGATGGGCTGTTGGAGGGGGCGAAGGTTATAAAATTCCTTGTCGTAGTTCAGCCTTTGTCAGTTCATCTGTGTGGTTGAGTGTGCGCTTATCTGCATTACTGGTCTTCCATTGTTTACTTGTGGTTAGTCATTTACATTACAAGATGGAACGTTTAGGCAGCGACAGTATTAGCAGTGGTGGCAGCAAACCCCTTCGCCAGGACAGTCGACCATGTAAGTTAATTGTGCTGATCATTCAATGTACCTATGTATGCCGCATAAATTTAGTACCTTGAAGGACTCGTTGTTGTAATTTTAGTGTGTGAGTAATTTTCATTCTGTATCTGGTATTACAGACGTTCTTTTTCTTCTTTTTCTTGTTGTGGCCTTCATCCCTGAGGTGCTGGCTGACCTAGGTCGGCAGCTGGAGGCTCAGAGACTATTGCAGCAACAGCCTCCAGGAACGTTAACCGAGTCGTGCAGCAAGAACGTAAGCGCATTTATTTTTTAAACATGAGGCTGTTAGAGAAAATATTTTGTTTTGTTTAAGTAAAGCATTATGGTTCCAATGATGAAGGCTAGGTGAATGCGTATACATTTATTTTTCGTAACATATTGCATTCAGCTGTCTGAGACATATTCTTCGCTTTTCTAGGTGTTTCTGTGGAAGAGACAGGAGACACAGGGGTATGTGTCGAGGTAGAGAACCAGGAACGATGGATTCGGTTTTGTAAGTGGAAAAATACGATTTTCAAATTCAGTGTGTCCCATATGTAAGTAATTTCAGTGAACTACGGAATATGATTTTCTGTTTGTATTTCAATGAGCTAACGAAAACGATTTCTGAGTTCCATTTTCTGTGTGCATATATCTCTAACATTTCAAGAAATAATTTCGTTCAGTATCTTATTGTTGTAGGTAGCGCCAGTGAGCAAGATAAATGGCCACAAGGCGAGGGTGAAATACTAGAGTGGGTACATAAGATGGCGGCAGCTGCAGAGGAAGCTGAAAGTCACTGTCATCTTGCCCTTGAGGGAGGATGAGGAAATACTAGACGGGGTAGTAGAGCTAATGGAAAACCTGACTGAACTGCTCAGTCCTAGGACCCAAAGTGGGAAAGGTGGTTACAGTGCAACCATCGTCGTTACAGCACGTAATTATTATAATTCTGAAATTTTGTTATTTGTTTATCTAAATCCTCAGCATTATACATAATTTTTTGTCTTTGTTCATTTGTTCCACAGACACCACAGTCGCCACCAGCACCACAACAGCGAATGTCTAGAGCGGCGGTTGCGGGGGAAGGAATGAAACATGCGCCCAATCTGCATGCACTGCCGTGCAAACCTCCACTGGCGGCTGCACGAGAGGTAGCAGCATCAGCTGCGGCCGCTGCAGCGCCTATCCCACGCCATCGCGTATCCCCTGTCGTCCATGGGTGATTTAGTCAGAAGAAGAAGAAGAAGAAGAATAGCAACAATCTCACATTCCCCAGGATGGCGGTGGTGAAGGACCCGGCATGCAGCAGCAGCAGCATGCTGGACACCGTCGCCACAACCAGGGTCTTCCCACTGGCCCTCACTGTCGCCACCTCATCCTATTACGACTCTGAATGGTCGTCCTCGCCGGCAACGCAAAGTATTGTGCCTTGGCGCATACCCCTGAGCTCCTCGCCGAGTCCATAGTCGACAGGATGGACGTCATCCGCCTGTAGTAGGAGTAGTATTAGTAATAGAGAAGATCCTGTGGCTAATGGCAGTTCGCCCTCCCGTCCTTTTAGTGAAGGACCTCAGTTAGAATACTCGCTGATTGCAGACACCTTTGAGGAGCGAATCTCGTTCACAAGGATCGAGAATCCGGCAGGATGGTATCGCGACCCTGTCAGGTTTCTACGGGCGTGCCTTCCTGTCGTGGAAACGGATCTCCTCAGAGTAGTCAATGATCCGCGGTATACCGCCATTAAATGCAGTGGGAGGCTATGCGTCGAGCTATCGCAGCCCCCCTCCCCTCCCGCCCCTTCAAGTTGTCACTGGTATTGAAGAGACAAGTCTTCATTATCTTTTGGGGAAAATGGCGTGATAAGCGGAGCACATCAATCACGGAGTGGTTTCGTAAATCCGCCTTGAGTGCTATACGGTATCTGTTTTCTGAGATGGAAGTGAGAGGTCAGATTATCACTCAGCCGAATATTACACCTGGAAATTCATACACATGTCTGTGATCCACGCTACGGTCGCAGGTTCGAATCATGCCTCGGGCATGGATGTGTGTGATGTCCTTAGGTTAGTTAGGTTTAAGTAGTTCTAAGTTCTAGGGGACTGATGACCTCCGCAGTTAAGTCCCATAGTGCTCAGAGCCATTTGAACCATTTTTTTTTCTGTGATCCAGTAAATGGGGGGTCTAGCTCCCTAAGGATATAGCTGATAAGAGGGCATGCATTAAAGTCGAAAATAGAAAGGATCAGGCTTGTGTTGCATGGTCAGTCCTGACTTGCGAGAGAAATTACGATCGTAGGGATCATCCTCAGCGTCCCAGTATGTACCATGTAGGTAATAAGACTCTTGGGTGATATAACTTTGATGGTATCGATTTCCATGTCAAGATCCAGGACAAACGTAAATTTGAGGCGAAGAATACCGGAATATCGGTTCATGTTTACGGCCTGCGGATCAAAGTCCTGCCTTCTCGCCTCCCAGATGATTAAACGTAAACAGAACATTAGCTTAAGGTGTCTGAATTATTTTTCCTCAGATAAGTTATGAACGGTACATTTGAAGACAAATCCACAAAGTTTAAAAATTCTTACCACGAGGAGTGGTACGCCGAATTTTAATGCCTGCTCACATACCACCTTCACAGAAAAACACGTACCATACGCGGAAGTGTACCAAATTGTATCGTCCTATGCTCTGTCTTAACCGCTACAAATCTAATGTCATGGATAGTCCAGAGGTTTGGCTGCTCACTGAGCTCGAAAAACTTTCATGCGAGGTTGATAAGCTTTACAGTGACAACGCTCCCATGACCAAATTGAAGGAGATTGAAGATTTGTACAATAACGCGGTTGAGTGTGATATTTATGGACTGCCGTTAGACAGATAAGCAGAAACTCCTCATAGGGACTATTGTCATCTTACGTGGATGTTCCGTTACGCAGCTCACAATACGTGCAATTTGAAGTATCACCTACCAAGGCACATATCCGTTTCCTTCCATAATTTAAGTGGGTATCAAACTCACTTTCTAATTGACCACTAGGCTGATTTCGTTTTGGATAAAAATCAGGTCAGTCGAGAAATATATTTCATTCTTCAAACTAATCACACCAAAAGTTACGCTTTGTTTCCTTGACACGCTATGTTTTATGCGGGCACTTCTCCAGGAATGCGTTGAAACTCTACTTCCTGGTTATATGCATATCACTCGAGCCGCATTTCCCGACGAGGAAAAGTTTCAACTTGTGACTAGGAGGGAGGTATTCCAATAGGAGTATGTGGATAGTATGACAAAACTCACCTAGTAGCAGTAGAAAAAAAAATTGTCTCCACAGTAGTTTTTAGCGTACATTTATATATGTCGAAAAATTGTAAGCATTCATATCCAGTGCTACCGGAAATTAAAAGAAATTGTAAAATGTGTTCTCAACCAGTGTTACTGTTGCAGCACGTGAGTTAAAACCATCTCTGCGTTGGAATATCAAAATCAAATTGTATCTCAAGAACTATACTGTACTTTAAGAACTGATCTGTACCTCAAGAACTGAATTTTATCTGTGTGAACTGGATAATCGAAAAAAGTTCATTACATTATGTCTTTTTTGTTGTTGTAATTTACAAATTACCTGCCCCCTATTGCATTATATACAGGCTGTGCAGGTCAGAAATGACATTAGTTCTTTTCTGAAGATGAGTGTTATTAAGGAGGTGAAGTTTAAGACCGAGAATAACAAAATATATAGAATGGATGAATGGAGTTACTCCCATCATGCAGCCTTAATTGGGGTATGGGAGCAGCAGGCACGTGACCGCGGCCACTTCTGAAGACCTATATCTCCTGGACGAAACTGCATACTATCAAAGCGGGAACAGGGTGATGAGAAATCATACACGTATCATAAGGTAAAAATTCATTTATTTCTTATCAAACTTAAAAGTAATTCTACATTTTCATAAGCGGATACAGCAACAACATTTTTTCACATCTTTTGCTTGAGTCGAATTCCAGGTGTTGAATAGCAACAAACTTGAAGATTCGACGCATCCATGAGATCTTTCCCTTACCTCTGACGTAGCTGATGGTATCCGTGTGGTCGAATAATCGAAACGACGTCACTATATTTTTTATAAAACCATCCCAGTGAATTCCATGGTCGAAATGTGTTAACCACTTTGCACTCTTCCGTGTTTTACCGCACTTCACATCCTTGAACGACCTCAGTGATGCAATGATTGCTGAGAATGTCTCCATTATTCCAGCATCTTCTGTGTACGCTACGAATGCAACATCTTTAAGTATGAACTTTGTACGCTCATCATCACAGAAATCCACAGCGTTTGCAATGATGTTCAGACCTTGAGATGCCTTTGTGGAACGCTCTGGGTATGGAGTACCACCTGTTCACCTATACAGCTCGTTGCACAACATCGGTGAGCAGACAGTAGTTAATCGCACGGTCATTTAGAGATAGAGCAGTGTGTTTCGGGAAATTTGCTAAAGATTCAAATTCAATTCGTACGTCTATAAGTCCAGACTTAATTACCTCATTCTGTCTCGAGCAGCCTATTACGATGATCGCTGATAGCTCCTTGAATTTTCGTGGACTGAGGAAACACCCTCTTCCTTCTTCTTCAGCACTTTCATAGTAAAAAGCACGAAACCTTGCACACATGTCATATGCTACACTTTATACATTTTCATCCCAATGCAGGTGTGAATTGTCATGTGGGTAGGACTCTGAATTCAGGTAGACTATGGCATTACTTAACTTGCAGCTGTCGAATACAGTGGAATCATTTGCTATAATAACTCTTCTATCAGTCCGAAATGCAAGTACGATGAATTTAGGCATCTCTCTGTGAGAAGAGATTTGAATGGCCCATGTTTGTCTGACTACAGTCGGTAGCACTAGGCATTCGAACACCTCCCAAAAGCATAATGTTTGAGGTAGAACGTACCGGAATCCAGAACGTTTAAATGCTTCAAACGTTCCTCGTACGATACACTGACTTGAGGCATCTTCCATATTATCTTGATGATTGTGATCATATTCTCCTCTTGAGCTCCTTGAATGTATGAGTTATTATCCGTCACACTCCGTACCGGAATGAGTTCCTGTTTAGCATTCATAATAACCTGCTTCATGTTCTCAAAGTGGCCCATAAGCACTGTTAGAGGAATGAATGCTGTAAATCGTTTGCACTCTGCAACTGTTCTAGGCGCCTGACCGTCTGTAAACTAACCAGCATTTTCTAAACCTTTCAGATCCGTGGGTGATGCAAAGACGTATCTTTTAAGGGCTGATGTTATGCCGACACTGCGTGTGTGGCCGATCTCAGAACCACTGAGTTGATAGCGTATCTCTTGAAGCAGGAACGCTAAAGAATTACGTGTAAACTTGGATCCCACTGTAACTTTGCCGTCGGTTTTCTTGAATGATCCTTCCAGATATCTGAAACTTATGCACGGAAGTGTCATCTCGCCTTGGTGCTGGATGACAATCCTAATTTCATCATTCTTGTTAAATTTGGTTGAAGCATAAGGTTTATGGGAGAAGTAGTCTTGACGTATAATTCGCTCATTATACTCGGCTCACCTGGTTATATTAAGTGAGAACGTCATTGCAAGGTCTCAAGTCAACTGATTTAAGCAACTCGTAGTTCCCACGTGTCATCACTTTGCGGTTCGCCAGCGAAGTGATGTACTGTGGATTGAGTGCTCTGGTTTTATACGCCCATCCTGCATTAGATGTAATCGTACAATGATTTCCTCACCACAAAAGTCAACAAGTTGATTATTCTGGTCCACATTATGTAACTCCAAATAGTCCAATGTCTAAACTGTCACTATAAGATATATTGCGTTGGTGGGACTCTCAACAATCTGATACCATGTAGCAACTCAGAGGAATAATCCGTAAATAGTATGAATCAGACTCTCATTGATATAGGAATTGGCTGCAATATTGCACTCGACCCGGACTGCGCTGACGTGCAGTATGTCCACAGTCTTACCTGACTTGTAAAATTTACTAGGATCCTTCTTCATAATCTCTTCTTTTGTGAAACTCAGTAGGCGCAATATTGAACCTTTCTGGTTAAAGTAAATCGTTGCATTTACATTCCTTGTTTCAGATTTAAAAGTATTGATGCTCAATACCTTTTCCAGCCTGTTATAAGACTTCGTTTAAATCGTCGATATCGTATGATATAATTGTATTTTCACAATGTCTTTTTCATCATTAATATCCAGGTGCAGTTTGCTGTTAGCCTCTGTGATGTCTCGGATACTATTGTACGTCTCCAGTCCAATGAAAGCAATACCGCATTCACCAATGCTCAAATCAACTGGCGGGAAGTAATTTGCACGTAATACAGATAATCCTTCTTTTAATGTCAAAGTGTACGACTTTGCATCTGAACCTCAACTGATGAAGGAACGTTTGAAGCTCCTGCTAACATATTCCTCTTCTTCACTGTAAATGTCAAGAGAAACCTGAAGCGTAGATGTCCACAGAGATGTGTATTAAAATCCTGACAGCGTCAAGAATTGTTGAAAACACGTCTCCTGCAAGTAAAATATCGTTGTAATTCTTCTGGCGGTACCAGGTCACCAAATGAGTCGAAATAGTGCACGATATTTTTCGTAATATATGACACCCAGTGGGTGCTGGGACCTCCAGCAACATCTGAATTCACTGTACCACATTCACCAGTTTTCCACATAGTCCTCGGTAATGTATCCCGCATAAACACACTACGGTGTCTTGGAATGTTGAATTTTTTTTTTTCTAACAAACTTAATGAGATCCATATTTGTGAGTGGCCGATATTTTATGACTGATAATGGGCTTTTTTTATTTGTGAATAGACCAAGCCCTTTCCTGTTTCGAGTATATTCTTTTTCCGACGGCTGTCGCTTCCATCTTAAAGTTATATCTTCTTGCTGTTTCTAACTGCCCATGGGAGTTCTGCACGTTCTTGACTGTTCGAGCAATTGTTGCAGCAGCACCAGCGAGGGACCCAACCTTCGAGAGAGCGGAGAAGGCTGGGATGTGGAATGGAAGACAACCGCCAGACGTCTTGGGTATTGCCAGAACTCGAACTGTTTTAATAAATCTGGACCATTCTGCATCAGAACGTTGTCAGTTGCATACATCACTGTCACGTTACAGTTCTTCAAACACGTCTGCTTCCCACCCTTCTTTTCCTTCTTCTTCTTGTTTAGTTCACAACGTGCAGGATTCATAACTCGCTTGAAATTCATCACTCCTAAACCTAACTTAATTTTTTCAGGCATGGTTTTATCAACTGCAAGTGCTGCAGTGCGTTGAACTATACCAATACCCTTTCGTCTGCGTATAACCTAAGTCTTATCAGCTAAAATCCTATCTCCAGTATGAAGACTTGGGAGATCTTTATTAGCAGCGTATATAATGTGGTGTTCCATACACGCTTCGTCGAGCAGATTAACCCCATTTTCATCTCGTGCCAAGCGTTTCTGAAGCTTTGTTCCATGTCCTCAGTAGTTATATCCCGGAATGTGTTGTTCCACTGGCAGTTTGTCTAAAATACTACCACGCTCTATAACGCGTCTCCTAGCACTCTGGTTATGTTACTGCAGTGGTTGTGGGCTGTGCGTCCCATCATATAGCAAATCGTTAGCAACAATCCAAGTATTTTGTGCTGCATGAAAACCAAACCATTTGACTAGCGCTGTATGTCCTCGACGTCTTATGAATCTCTCCACGAGAAACACATCCGGTTCTGAGGTATCCTGCAACTCCTCAGTGCAGAAGCAACCGGTAATTTCTTCACATTTACTATTTTTCAAGGCCTAAGTTCCAGGATTATTTCTTTGCACCTTTGAAACTGTAAATATGTCTGTTGATCGGTTCGGTATTTATGATTTCTCAAATGGTGTCCTGTGTTTTGAGATACATTCCAAATCACCTACACGAAATTTATGTTTATTTTAATGCGACAGTACACTGTATCCATCAGTTCATTACCACGAACATCGATCGGTCTCATTTTTATTGTGCTATGTTTGGTTCGATTATAGTAAGCATTTATTTCTGGGAGGAAATCTGTCCATTTGTATGAGCCACAAAGATTAAAATGCATCCACATTTGACCCTTTATTGTTTTGTTCCGACGTTCCACGATACTCGCCTTCAGCTGGGTAATTGTCGACTAGTGATACATTCCACACAGCTGCATCACGGTCTTAAAATACCTTTTGTAAAACTCTTCGTGATCGGTTTGGAGGTTGTCCGGCCACCGATTAGTTCATGTCTGCAGCAAACGCTCAAACACATTCGCAATATTTCTTCCCCTTTTTGTTTTAACAGGCAATGCCCAAGCAAATCTTCAATATGTACCAGTAACCATATAAATATAAAAATTTAAATTTTTTGTGATTTCCTATGGGACCAAACTACTGAGGTCATCGGTCCCTAGGCCTACACACTACTTAATCTAACTTAAACTAACTTACACTAGGGACAACACTCAGAGCCGTGCTCGAGGGAGGACTCGAACCTCCGACGGGGCCAGCCACGCGAACCGTGACCCTCGTGGCATTTTGAAATATATTTGAATCCATTATTCTCATGTGAGTATTCCCTCATATCTACAAGGTCAGCCTGCAATAAGTTATACAAACCTTAACCATAACATATCTACAAGGGTATGTTTCGCGTGCTTCTTTGTGCAGTTCTTGAACTACTGTCTGCATACTTATTCGATGATACCTCGCACTCTAAGCTCAGAGACCATTGAAACGGCCACATTCGAGTGATCTGTATTACATGATGCAGGTGATGCCATGAGCAGACGTAGTCGGTCTGTTAGCTCGTTGTGGCCGTCATAAGATATATAATGCGACATTCGATTGGGCACTGCTTTGTGCTCAGTGTCAAAACCATTGCCGCTGCTGCTGCTGTTGTTGCTGTTGTCTTCATCATCAAGTATTGGTTTTATAATGTTTTGTGTTTCTTGTTGCTCTACATTTTGCGATCTTATGAACATCAGTCAAATTCAGTATTTCATGGTACATTTCTCTTCATCAACTGAATAATTTATGAGTTATTTCGTGGGTCTTAGGAAAATAAGATTCCTTAAGCCAGGTGTTCTCTCAAACAGCGTATCTCTATTGTGTCGTCGGTTACAGTTATATGCTGCGTACCCAACATGTACGGTCTTCCGCCACTGGCACCAAATCTCCTATCTATCTGGCAAGGGGTGTGACGGATAATGAATTCGTCAGTGGCAACACCATCGTTATCGTGTGGTTTTGTTTTTGTTGAGAGCTGCCTGAGAGATTCGGTAACCGGCTTAAGGGTCTCTGTTAGTGTTCGCTGTCGATCTATAGACCCTAACCTTAGCAACCGTAATTTCTCTCGGACGGCTTTCCGCACCTGAATGACTTTCTGGTTCGTTGACACATCGGTGTGTAGTAATCATACCTCTCTTCTTCCTCTTATTATGTGTCTGCTAGCCCCTTCTCAGCGACAAGGGCCTCTATATCTATTTTCCCCTCAATAACCTCGACCCTTCCAGTAAAGTTGGTGACTTTCTTACTTACACATTTAATGTGTTGATCATTCTCAGAAGAGTCTGGTAATACGTCCTTACCTCCCTGCGCATTCCTCTAGCTTTATGCACGATAGCCTGAATTTTCGCATCCATGTGCACACGAATGTTCTATCTATGTACACCGAATCACTCGGGTTGACAGCTAGACACGATCGCGAATTTGTCTATGGTGCAATGTATACTGATGTACTCACCTCTCTTACCAGGCTACACGTACAGAAACTCTTGGATGTTTCGCATGTCTCCACCATCATTCAGTTCTATTGTTTTATCAATAACGAGAAACCTATATTGTGAATGGTTCCAGCAATCGGTGCATATCTTTACAAATTCATTGAACGCCATGTCAGTTCCTACATGTGGTTGGTAAATGTGTTTTAAATTCAGACTGTCTTGTTTGAAGGCTGTAATGAGGTTTGCATTACCCCTACCTAAATTCTTCGGGTTTATGGATTATATTTGGCTTAGATAAAATACATCAGCAGTCATATGACGACCGAACCATAAATATTTTCGAATTTTGTCTTGGTTTTCCACAGCATCATTGTCAAATATGAAGACAGTTTCTGGCTTTACTTTTTCAGTTGGGGGGGGGGGGGGGGGGTATATCTCCACTTTCACTAAATATCGTGTATGTAATGGCTTTTACACCATGCAATATCTCCTGTAACAGCTCATACTTGGGCTGAAACAGTGTTTTTGAAAATAAAAAAATATGTTCAAATAGGATCTCATCTAAGAGGGTTGGAACTTTAATAGTGGCAACTATTTATTTACAGCTCGCACAAAATAGATACGTGCTTCAAATTTTTATTGACCTTCAAGTATTGTGTATAACCCGTTACCAGCGATGTGGAAGTCGTAGCATACTCTTAGCAGTGTCAGTTGTGTTGACAGTTGTAGCGGCGCAATCTATTGCCCGACGAATTTGTAGCAGTTCTGAAGCGAATGCCGTGAAGTGTTTCCTTCAGTTTAGAAATCTAGTTGAACTCACGAGGGCTTAAGTGACACGAGTGCAGTCGGTGGTATAGCACTTAGCAGTTCCATCAGTCAAACAAATCAGTAACAGCTTGCACTGTACGTGCTTGAGCATTGTGCGGCAAAATGATGGTCAGGTCCTGCAGAAAGTGTCATCATATCTGTCTCTATGCTGTTCATTTTTGGAACACAACCTACGACCAGCTTAGAGACAGAAGTGATGACACTTTCTGCAGGACCTGACCATCATTTTGCAGGACAACGCTCAAGCACGTACAGTGCAAGCTGTTACTGATTTGTTTGACTGATGGGGCTGCTACGTGTTACACCACCTACTGCAAAATGGTTCAAATGGCTCTGAGCACTATGGGACTTAACTTCTAAGGTCATCAGTCCCGTAGAACTTAGAACTACTTAAACCTAACTAACCTAAGAACATCACACACATCCATGCCCGAGGCAGGATTCGAACTTGCGACCGCAGCAGTCGCGCGGTTCCAGACTGTACCACCTACTGCACTCCTCTGACTTAAGCCCACTTGAGTTCAATTCGATTTCTAATCTGAAGGAAAAACTTCACGGCATTCGCTTTGGAACTGCTACAAATTTGTCGGGCAATAGATCGCGCCGCTACAACTATCAACACAACTGACACTGCTAAGAGCATGCTACGACTTCCACATCGCTGGCAACGGGTTACACACTATGGTGGTGACTACTTTGAAGGTCAGTAAAACATTGAAACACTTATGTATTTTGTACGAGCCGTAAATAAATAGTTGCACTATTAAAGTTACAACCGTAATACCTGTGCTAGCAGCGTCATGAGGACATAGTCTTGCCACAGTTGGATGGACCGACAATAATTGCCCGTATATTATCAGGAAGGAGTATTCAATTCTTCTTCTTCTTGACGTCTTCTTTTGCATCTTCACAGGACCAGTCATCAACAACAAAGTCCTTGTGATGAGGATGTTTCATTCAGCCAGCCATGATACCAACTACGTCAGGTAGTGACAAGTAGTGGGCATATACAGAAAGATAAACTTGTACGAATGGTAATAATATGTGTAGCCACTATAGCACCATCACTCAACGAACTGAGCTACATTGGCTACACAGAGAATTTGGCCCATGAAGAATAACTTGATCTTTCATTTTGACAATAACAGGTGAGGAGATGATATTTGAGGCAATTGTCTGCTGCCGGATGATTATTGGTGTCGCATTAAAAATAATCATATTAACAAATGTAATACTTCGACTATAATTAGAGAGGTATGAAATAAAACACAAACACAGTTTGAGATTATATATACTCATTATTTATTTAAATATCGTACATCGGATGCAGTATTTTTTTAAAAAATCTTAGATTCTTCTTCATCTTCTTCTTTGCTCCTGTACAGTATTTCACAAATAAAGCTTTTTAATATGCAATAAATTCCGCGAGTATCTCACTCAAACCGGCGAGTACCTCACAATACTCTGGTTTTTCACACACACATTTTACCTGTTTCTCTTTTGGCTGTGCATTGAAGTGCAAACAAAGGTACTGTTCCAAATCATCAACATGTACACTATGCACATGTAGAAAAGTTACAACGTCGTTATATGTGGAGTCTATGCTCGGCAACCAATGACTCAGTCTCTCCAATACAAAGCTTAGCACAGTATTCACATCGTATAGTTCATAACTGAGTCGTGACACAGATAAACACTCTTGTCAGCCGATTTCACGTGTAGTGCAGAGTCATCATACGCTGTTGTAATAGACAGAGTTACACTAATAGGACGAATGTCTGTGGTTGGGAGAGGAGCAGGAGGGGGGGGGGGGGTACAAGTTGGATAATGTAGCTCTCTGCACGATGGATTTCATCCCACTCGAACTCACATACATTTTCAATTTCTATTTCGCATGCAAGCCCACAGTCATGATGTGCTTCTATATGCACATTTACATTTTTTGGTCCACTAGGAGTCAAATTGTAAGTAGAACTGAAAAGCATGGGCACACTTGATACCTTCTTATCCACAGCATCAGCACTCGGTCCCTGTGCTAGCATAAGGATGTTCGGGTCATATGTTGGTGTAGAGTTCAGCAAGGAAGTGCACTATCCCCATACTATTCATCACTGTTATGGAACAGAATACATTTGCCTTTGCTGATAACATCGTGATATGGGGTGAAACTGAAGAGGAAGTACAGATAAGACTCGATGGATGGAAATCTCAGTTCCTGAAATATAACCTCAACATCAGCAAGACCAAAACAGTGGTGATGGCAGTCTGGACAACCAGCAAGTGTAAAACTAGGAGACCATGAACTAGAGTGTGTGAACAGTTTTCCTTACCTTAGAAGTGTAATCTCCAGTGATAATTTGATCAGAAATGAAATCACCAACAGAGTGGTAAAAGGATCTGAATTCTACAAACAAGTAAGAGCACTTTTATGGGATGACTTGATTCCAAAACCGGCCAAACTGATGATGCTTAATAGCTATTTCATACCGATATTGACCTATGGTACTGAAACATGTACCCTCACAAAAAGAGAACCATCAAGGCTGCAAGCATCTGAGATGAAATTTCTTAGATCCACCAGCCTAGAGAACAATATGGACAAGTTAAGAATTGAGCAAGTGAGGAAAGAAGCCGGAATAAAGACATCCCTACTGGATCGAATTGGGGCATCTAAACTTTGATGGTGTGGGCATGTGAGTAGAATGGAGCCAACTAGAACAGCCAATATAATTTTGGAAAGACAGGTGGAGGGGAAAATACCTCAAGGAAGACCTCTAACCCAACGGATGGACTTGATTAAGGCTGATCTAGTGACCAGATGATGTTCTTTGTGAAGAGGTGTATTTGGACAGGACGAAGTGGAAGGGGTTCATTACCAGTACCCGGGAAACTGGAACTGTTAAATGATGATGATGTTGGTGACCAGTAGTGTCCTCCATCTTGCTGTTTTTTAGGTCCACCAGAAGCATTATATTTGTTTCCAGTATGCACTGTGAAGATAGTTGATCATCTGTTCGTGAACGACGCTCTCACCTCGTCGTAATGCGAAAGAAAATCTTATGACATTGGTAAGCAGGGTCTTCTACGAAGAAACGGGCCAAATACCGCCATATCTTGAAGCGTGACATAAATTTGTATTTTTAATCAATATACATTTGACAGCATGTATACTCTGTATGTTCCCAAACGCTATGCATAGAAACCGTGTTGTCCGGTGCTCATATCTCGTTTTCTATTGGTGATGTAAAGGTAGGGTTAAGTGTTTTGGATTACCTTTGGGCTAGGGATCGTTTGTACACCCAATGGAAGGATAGTCTTAGAATTACTATCCTAGAGTACAGGGTCGAAGTGTGAATATTACATACTTCCTGCTGCCTAGCAAATGGAGCAATCGGCTGGTTCTTTTTAATTTGATGTGGCGTACGGTGGTCTTCCAGAGACTTACGGTGGTATCATTGTCTCATGGATGGTTCCTCGGAAAACTGAAAAAAAAGTATTTTTTACAATATTTTCGCTGTCACCAGCGGACCAAAACACTGCCGAGGATTCCAAGACGACTATGCAAAACAAATAACTAAAATTTATACTATATGTTTCTATGAACCGTATCTCGAATAATCTTGATACTTTTCTTCATATCTTTTTCCCATTCTGAAATACAGAGATTCAGACTTACCCTACATGTACACGTAAAATACGCGCTTAAATACGGTGTTAGGCGATAACGTGCTTTATACAGTGACAGCACGGAGAAATATGTTATAAACTTTCTCCGTTATCATGTGGGAATCCCACGCTGTAATACTGAAGCACATTCAGTTTTGGTTATTTCAGATGCACATAAATAAACTTTGTAAATTTTAGTTACTAATACCTTTATTTTCATATGAGCTAAAAGCAGTGCTGCAGCAAGCAAATGAAGGGAACCAGCGGAAAATTTCAGCTATGGGAGCACAAAAAATGAAACCACGTTCCTGTATATTAGAAGACTCCGTCTGAAAAGTAAGGTACTAGGTGCCTTGTTCTATCGTCATCAGCACCTGAAAATTAAAAAAAAAAATTTGCACGCAGACACGTTCACGCTTTTTTATGCTGAGGGATAAGAAAACAGTGGCAATGGCAAAGAGACGCAAAAGTAACAAATGCTGGAAGATAGTAGAGAGTGGTTGTGTTATAGAAAGGACAAAGGACACAATGGCATTGTGAGAGAAAGACAGGGACACAGTGACAGTGGAACATAGTTGGCAGTGGCAGAACGGAGGTAGGAAAAGAGTGAAGGAAACAGCGCTAGGGGGGGGGGGGGGGGGAAGAAAGTGGAAGTGGGTAAGGAACAGTGGTAATGAGAGAGAAAGTATATCGCAGTGACAACGAGGAAGAGACAGATTGTGATAGTGAAAAGAGGCGGCAGCAGTTGGAAGGATGAAATATGATATTAGCAGTAAGAGAGAGCAAGACAGAGACAGTCACATTGATAGGAGAGTCTTGTAGTGGGACAGAACGAAGGGAATTATGGCTGTGACACGAGGCAATAACAGAGAGGCACAAAGAGGTAGTGACAATGAGCGAGGCTGAATGAGTGAGTACGAAAGGACAACTGGGAGTAGACGGGTATGAGTGAGCCACAGAGCTTGTGGGAGTTCGAGGTCAGCTGCGTGTTAAAAACAGCGTGAATATGTTCGCATGCCCAAATTTTAGGGACATTTTTAAATGTGCCGATAAAGGTAGAATTAGGCAGCTGCTAACCCACTTTCCAGTCATAGTCTTTTAAATAACGAGGAACACATTCGCATTTTTAGTTCTCCGATAGGAGGATTTTTCCGCTGATATTTTCATATAACTGCACTTCTGAAGAACCTCTGTGTTACAGATAATTACAAGTCGTTGAACTCTTTTGGCAGCTGATCACTCGTTAAAGACAGAAAGATATTTTTTACTTCTGCTGTTTCGCCGTTTCGTTCTGTTACGGAAGCTGGTGCCATGTATCTGCACGTATCGCAAACTTTCTTTTCAATTCAGTTGGTCGAGGGAAAACATTGCCAAGTCCAAGGCCTCTCCGGAGACGAAAGAGATAGAGAGAGAGAAAGAGAGAGATGGGAGAAGGTCCGCCTGACGGTAGCCCTCTAATTCGTGTATCGCCGGGAATGCGCCAGGAAGTCCGTCGGGTCCCGCCCGTATGAGGACCTGGCTGGCTGCCTCGACCATGAATTATGCAGCAGGATGGTATTTGTCATGGCTACCCTCCTACTCCTCTTAAGAAACAAACTACCCTTTGTTTATCCCGGCTTACGGGAGACCTCCACTACAGTCTACGTCAAAAGGATTTGCAGCGTCTTATCGCGGTGTCGCCAGCGTCGTGGGCGGTGGTGGCGGCTACGTGCGCCAAGTTATGCTCCGTAATAAGCCTCCGCCACGCCTCAGCTCTTTCGCAGCTCGGCTGAGTCACCCCCGCTATTAAATCTGGCACCTCCCACCGTAATGCTGACACGCGTTCTCGTATCCGTGCGTAACTACTCTTCATTCGTGACACTGAAGTGTCCTGCACTACCTGTGGAATGCTCAGGTGAGTGAAAAAGTAGTGTACCATGTTTAATAGCGCGTTTAACTTCCTTCTCTGAGCTAACGACCTTTATACTTGGCTGATGTGATACAGCCACAGCATTTACGAGAATAAAGTTTTGGTAAACCTCTATCGTCTTTAGATACCTCATTTACTTCATTTATGTTTCTCTTGCCAAAGTATCTCAATTATGCCCCTATTTCGGGTTCGAATTCCATATTTTTTGTAACTGTGTGTCTCGACAGTACTTTAAAAGTGGTAAGCGTACAGATATATTCACGCTGCATTTATTAAATCTTATAGTTAGGAGATTGATATTCGTTTGTATTCATTTCCTGGGAGGGTCACTAAAATTGACTGCGGTCGGGAGCGCGGTATGACCACGTCCCCTCCATATTCTCATCCAGTAGCTCCTATGGGCGGAAGGTACCGTTGGGCTTTCCTAGCATTTTCAGACAGAGTTTCTTTGTTTTGTTTGCTGGGACATCCATCAAGGTACAGTGCTACCTAATTCGGAAAAAAGCATTCTTTATTCGAATATTAAATAGATCATCCGATTGACAGAACACCAGGAAGCTTGTCAACTGTCCTAATCTAACGAGACATTGCAACAGTTCCTGAGATAGTGGCGGATGCCTGAGATATAGTGTGCATCTTACAAATATTACATCGTAGGCAGACGACTATACATTTTTGCTAATCGCACCTGCCCCAATACTGCAAACTTGGAACTTTCGGATGTATACCCTTATAAACTGGCTGAGGTCTCCGCGGTTTTATATAATTGCTATGCGAGTGTCTGTGGGTGGAAGTTCTTAATTTCTGTTGATTTTCTTAGAAATTCTGCTCTCAGAGGTACATTGGTAATATCAAAGAAGTAAAGAAAGTAGGAATTCTATCATGGCATTGATAGAAGGTGGTGATTATGTGTCCGCAGCTCGTGGTCGTGCGGTAGCGTTCTCGCTTCCCGCGCCCGGGTTCCTAGGTTCGATTCCCGGCGGGATCAGGGCTTTTCTCTGCCTCGTGATGACTGGGTGTTGTGTGATGTCCTTAGGTTAGTTAGGTTCAAGTAATTCTAAGTTCTAGGGGACTGATGACCATAGATGTTAAGTCCCATAGTGCTCAGAACCATTTTTTTTTTTGTGATTATGTATTGAGGAAGATCACAAGTAAGCGAGAAGACTAAGACAAATTGAAATCTACTAAACTGTCTAGCAATAAAGACACTCGTGTATGCGTCGGCATCGTAATATATTGTAAATGCTTACAAATGTATTAATTAGTTGCCGCTTCTCACAGTATGAAACATAAGTAAAAGCACATGTGCGGAACCCTGAGCGAGATCGGAAGTGGCGGTAGTACAAGGTAAGACGAGATTTCGCAGTGACCTCAAGGAATACGTCCGACTGCATAAAGCAAATTATAGCTATGAATGTTCTATTCTATCGCCTGAAGGGAAATAACATACTGATAAGCTTTCTGTGGAATTTTGGGCGCTTGAATTTTCCCATTTGAAGTTAAGCACCTTATTTATAAAGTAGCGCACCAAGCTGTCTTGCTGACCTCGATTGTTGCAGGTCGCAAGGAATTCTACGGGAATACCCCATCCCCTCCTCTTCAACAAAAAAATGTTGTCCCCACAAGACTATCCTGCTTTACAGAGACAACAGGCCTCCTACTGTAAGTAGGCTGTTTATGTTTTCTTATTGGCAATGTTACGTAGCGCTCAATATGAAAATCACTGGCTGTGCTGTGTGCAGTCTGTGGTTGCTTTGCATTGTTGTAATACTCGCCATTGTAGTGTTAGGCAGCTGGCTGTGAACAGTGCGTAGCGTTGCGCAGTTGGAGGTGAGCCGCCAGCAGTGGTGGATGTGGGGAGAGAGATGGCGGAGGTTTGCAATTTGTCATGAACTGATATATATATTATGACTTGTGATGATATTAAGGTAAATACATTGTTTGTTCTCTATTAATATCTTTCATTTGCTAACTATCCCTATCAGTAGTTAGTGCCTTCAGTAGTTTGAATCTTTTATTTAGCTGGCAGTAGTGGCGCTCGCTGTATTGCAGTAGCTTGAGCAGCGAAGATTTTTGTGAGGTAAGTGATTTGTGAAAGGTATAGTTTAATGTTAGTCAGGGCCATTCTTTTGTAGAGAATTCTGAAAGTCAGATTGCGTTGCGCTAAAAATATTTTGTGTCAGTTTAAGCACAGTCCTGTAGAATTGTTAAAAAGGGGACGTTTCATACTACCTCCACGTTGTGTGACGAGATGTGCACGTCTAACACCTTTTGCCTACTGGTAGTTTCACCGTCCTTCAACTACTATCCATACTTTCTCACGATAGTATGAAGCGAACACCTGAAGAGCTTCGCTGTTTCCGAGACACTTGTTCCAATGGGCCGGGCTTTAACAACTTACTCTTTGTCAGAGTCGCTTATATGAGAGGGGTTCCCCGTTTGCAGCCCGTATCGTCCCTAGAATGGTTACCCATTGATCTTCTTTGCGCTTATACAGGGTGGTCAGAAACAGCCTGAAAAGCTTGTAAGGATATTTTGCGACAGGGTGCACTGGGATACAATTGTTATGAAAAAAAATTGATGTGTTGCACCGGTTCCGAGTTAGTTAGCATTAAAGTTAGTCAATCAGGCCATTGCTCGCAAATTCAAGCGCCCGCCAGATACAGTTAGTGTCAATTGTTCTCACAGAGTAGATGACAGTGTACTAGATTGCTCTGCCTTTGGCTCTGGTCTGATCCTTACTATCGTCCTATGTCCTATTTTATTTGTCATTCTGTTGCTCGAGTTCAGGAAACCAAAGGAATGAGACGTTTGGTGACACCGTCTCTTTTGGGTGTATTGAACTTGCACGAGTAACGACCTGACTGGCTAACTTCAACGCTAATTAATCCAGAAACGGTCCAATGTATCATATTTTTATATCAATAGTTATTTCTCAGCCCAGCTTACTATGCAACACACTTACAAACTTTCAGACTATTTCTGACTTCACCTCACCGTGTATTTTCTTTACCGCTTGAAGCGGCCTCAGGGTCAGCAAACGGCATTCGGATTAGAGGGATGGGGGAGGGGGGGGGGTGATTGTAGGGTTCCGGTGTGTCGCTGTGTAGCAGACAACCCTCACGTGACATGTTGTTTGCGACTGATACGCTGGTGGCCGCCGAATGCGGAACTACATGACATCCAGATAACATCAACGCAACTCTCTGAGTCCGGCTCCGTATTACTGGTGCAGCAGATATAGAGGAAACACTCTGGGGAAGAAGACAAACTTCCTAAAGTCTGGAGTAAATATTGGTATCCTTCTGGCTGTATTCGTAAAACGGAAAATTTATCTCGTCCCACAGCACTGCATAATTAATGCTGGGGTACTAAGACGCTAGTCGAAGCTGTGTGGTGCCTTAGTGTCGAAGAGGAAAAATTACACGAGGCACTGCCAACACCGAACAGGCTGACATTATGTAGAGCCCTTTACTGTGGAGATGTTTAGAGCTTAAACCAGGGCAATGTACATTGTAGAGAATTAAATAAAAAATGCCCCCTCCTCTCCTTGTTCCTGTCTAAAGGCCGTCGAAAATTTTTTCTCTCCCCACGAGTCTAACCTGCTACCCAGAAGCAAGCACCACAGCATAAGCACCTCTGCTAAATAGGGGGAATATTTGCATGTAGATTACAACGTATTAGAACTGTAAAAGTAGTTCAGTAATTTTTCTCTCCTAGATCCTCTTCTAAAAACATGTTGTTGACAAAATTGTTTCTTTAGAGAAATCATCCTTATCCCGTTACTGGGCCCACTGGAAAAGATTTGTTTAATCGTATAAGCGGAGAAACAGTCATGCGTTAATTGAATTTATGCACAACACTGACTTAAGACCGTGAAAAATGAAGTAAGATTAATATTTATTTCAGATACTCTAACCGGAAACATGAAACCAGAAAATATATTCCATCTTGTAGAGGGGACAAGCAATATTGATGAAAGTTAATAGGTCTAGGTCAAGAGTCTTTATGGAACTTAAATAGTCACTAACCCCTCTTTCCAGATCACTAGAAGAATGCTTTTCTACAGTTTATTCCTATACATAAGCTATTTGTAGCTGTTTTGAACTGACCGAATGAATCGTTGTCAAGCAAGAGTTATTTGAAATCAATAATATGAATAAAATATCACTGAGAATATTTTGCGGTATTTCAGCCTTAGATCACCAAAATTTGTTATTCACTGTTTGTTTCAGAAAGTCTGTAATGGATGGGCATGTAGTCACTTCATTAGTATGTCTGCGTTTAATAATGGCAACGTCTTGCAAGAATAGTTGAACAATACCTGATAAGCGTGTATTTCAATTACACTGGAAGATATCATAATTAAACCACTCAATCATATTAGAATTTAGAGCTCAGTTGTGAAATTGTACTATTATTAACACAAACCTTAGTTTGACAGTTCTTCCACGTCGTTCTCTGCGTGTGCGTTTGTGTGTGTGTGTGTGTGTGTGTGTGTGTGTAGGTGGAATTAGGCTGGGATGGTGAAAAGCGTGCACCCACATATACTCGACGAGGATGAAAACAACAAGAGTAACAAAACGTAGTATTTCCTCCATACTAAACAAAAGAGACTCATTTCTGTTCCCATAAGCACGAGTTAATTAGCATCGGAAATGTAGCATTGTTTCGAAACGGACAAAAGGGTTCATGAAAACAGCTTCAATCTAATTTTCTTCTACTGCTGTGAGATGATTGTTCACAAAGGTAAGCAGTTTTTCCTGTTATATTTTCAGTTGCTCTATTCACCTCCCTGAGATTCAAGCTACATACGAGAAATCTCCGAAGTTATTTTTGCATTGCAGTTGGAATAGCAGTCGCGGAGGCAACGCTTTTCCTTCGGCTCCCCCTGTGCAGTGTCGTAAAAAGTGCCCAGAGGTTGTAAGGTCATTTGACGTCCGGCCAGTAGCAAGAGTCAAGCACTGACCCGACGGAAACGGCTGTGCCCCTTCAGTCATTAGGGCCCTGGCCGAGGGACTCCGCAGTAGAGAGCCCCCCTACATCCATTTGCCGTCTCCCTCCCAGCGCCTCAGTCCAGGCCTTACAACACGCTGCGTTGAAGCTTAATTACTTTTAAAAGCTACAAAGCGGCTTCTGGTAATGCCATACCACCCAGTTTTAGGGCATTTGTCTTGAATACATTTACATCACATCAGTGCATAGGCTTCACCGAGATGCAACTTACAGCTCTTACGTCCCACGGCGTCTCTTTCATTTAGTTTCCAATATAATTGGTCCACTGGGTTCTGTTATTTTTCTCAAGTGTACTAAGTTTCATCCACAAGGTAAAGCGTATTTCAGGTAAGAATCTCTGACAGAGAAATAGTATCAAAGGTGGTACATCTCACTCATTTTTGCAAAAATTCTATCTACTGTATAAGAAGGCTGAAGAGTCTACTATCAGCAACACATACATAAGAGGAGGTTATTCCGGAAGGGCCTTCTCACTACCTTCAACTTTCAGCACGTTCGTCATCAGTACAGTACACATCAAACAACGTGCAGATAGCGGTGAAAATTGTGGAACTGGTGATAACAAAATTTTCGACTGACTCTGGTATAAAAATAGCACAAGAATAAAATAACAATGTTCTAATTAAATTATTATTACTGTTTACAGGACGAATGTTAGGAATCATTTTATGGCTTAACCTGCCAATAATTTTTAGTGAATTGTTACCCAACACATAAATAAAAACTGGTACGCTGATGTACATAACCCGCAATGTGAGATGCATTTAATGTGTACACAGTGTAACAACTCTACCTTCCGAGTCAAAAATTTTACTTTTAGACCTTAAGAACTATTGTAGCAACAGGTTGGATGTAAGAAATATCGTAATGCAGTAGAATACTACAATGACTGTGCAGTAGACATCCCATTACTGTTTGAATGTTAGAAGCGTAAATGCTGCGGCTGGAACGTAAATGGTAACGGCAAACAATGTTTATTCCTTTGGTAACACAAAATGCACTAGTATATCAGCCAACAAACCAGTTTGTACTTGGAGTTACGGTTTCTCGAAAATAGGCAATTTTCGAAAGCACATGATGATATCTTAGCTATTGACATTAATAAGAAATATTTTATTGAAAGTATCGTATGCTTTCCTTTATTTGGAGTAGTCAAATGCAGTTTCAACGTCAGTTTTCAGCAAGCGCTCATTCTCGCGGCTAAATAAAACGCTCCAATCTGAAATTATTAATAAAAATCTCTCGAGAATGATTTCCTTAATGGCTTGTAACCGTGAATTGTAGATCACGATATCAAAATTAAAACTTAAATTGCCACGGATGATTCCATTACCATTATTTATGATTATACATTGGTTTAAATTGGCACCTTATCTCGGATATTAGAATCGAATACGTTTGCAAGCGGAGTTCATGAAACACCGGTTTCCCGGCCTATCTACGTTATTTATCAGCATGAGCATTCAGGATTCCACGCGCACTTATCGTGACGCACGTTTTAAATTGTTACACTGGCGGCAATTTTGGTGTTGCAGCAGTAAAGCGGTTGTTTGTGTGTGTATGTGTGTGTGTGTGTGTATGTGTGTGTGAAGCTGTGTGAACGTACGTGATTGAGAGGGGATCTTTACATCGACGTTATTGATATGAAACACCAGAGCATACGATTAACTCAAGAATGTGCAGCGGGCCACAGTTTAAGTGTCACGCTTCGAACACTCGTCTGCTGCCAGCCACAAATACGGGTTCAAACATTAACTGAAGTAAAAGATCTGTTTCCGGCTGCAAAAAGAGCTTGTCTCATTAGGCAGCTGTGCAGAATTATCACGCTGTGACGCGACAAGACTTGAAACGAAATATCTTACATTAATCGCTTTCTCCAAATACAATACTCCATCTATGAACTTTAAGTAAAGAACAATTTTCCATGTTTTGTGTTACCAGTGTAACGTAGACAACCAGGAGGCTAAGAAAGAAACAGGAAATGAGTATTACGGTTTAGCATACTTCGACGTCCGCGTAATCAGAGATGGTGTACAAGATTCAGGACGAGAAATAGGAGGAAGATCCAATGTAGCCTGCTGTGTCCAACCTTTTTAGCAGCCACCATAAGTGAATAAAGTGTACCACTGGTACACTAAAAGGGATGGGTGGATGGGATTTGAAGCCAGTGCCTTTCGAATATGAGTCGAGTGTCTTCACGACTGCACCATTTCGTTAGGGGCCCAAGATGACATTTATTCCAGGGTCATTCCATTTTTTCGTCGATGTATCGTTTTTTCTCTGCCAAAAATGTAATATAACGCAAAATAATCTAGAACCGTGCTAGTTTATGTAACTATATAAAAGTAAAAGTGTCGTCATTGAGTAGGAGGATAAATGATGACTTACGTAAAATTTATAATTGATGTGGTGAATGGCAGCTAGCACTAAATGAACAAAATTATCATTAGTTTAAATGAGTAGGGAAAACATACACATAACGTTCCAATACAGTATAATTATTGTGTAGTTTTACACAGTCACATCGATTAAATACATAGGTGTAACGTTGCAAAGTGACGTGCAATGGAAGGAGCATGTAAGGATTATAGTAGGGATGGCGAATGATCGACCTCGGTTTATTGAGAGGATCTTGGGAAAATGTGATTCAAAAAATGGTTCAAATGGCTCTGAGCACTATGGGACTTAACATCTGTGGTCATCAGTCCCATAGAACTTAGAACTACTTAAACCTAACTAACCTAAGGACATCACACACATCCATGCCCGAGGCAGGATTCGAACCTGCGACCGTAGCAGTCGCGCGGTTCCGGACTGCGCGCCTAGAACCACTAGACCACCGCGGCCGGCGAAAGTGTGATTCATCCGTAACAGTGACCACGTACTAGTGCGACCTATTCATAGGTACCGCTCGAGTGTCAGTTCAGATTAAAGGGAAGCAGCGATGCAGTTCAGAGGCGGGCTGCTAGATTTGTTACCGGTTGGTTCGAACTACACGCAGCTGTTACGGAGATGATTCGTGAACTCAAATGGGAATCCCCGGATTGAAGCCGACGTTTTTCTCGAGGAACACTATTGAGAAAATTTAGAGAACCGACATTTCAAGTTGACTGCAGAACGGTTCTACTACCGCCAACGTACTTTTCGCGTAAAAATGGCCAAGATAGGATGTGAGAAATTAGTGATCATATGGAGGCGTATAAAAAGTCGTTTTCCCCTGCCTCTACTTGCGAGTGGAAGAGGAAAGGAAATGACTGGCAATGCTACAGGGTACCCTCCACCACGCAACCACGTGCTAGACAGTGGCTTGTGAAGTATATGTGAAGATGTAGACGTAAATAAAAAGCAGAGAACGGAAAACCGATTAAATGTGGTGATTCCCCTCTTACAAATCATTGCCCACGTAAAAGCTGCGTCCTTCTTTCACTTGAGGCTTCAGAATACCATTAACGCGACTTTAGAGTTTTAAGTGATGTCCTGAAACACAAAAAATGCTTCAAGTGGCTCCAAGCACCATGGGACTTAACATCTGAGGTCATCAGTCCCCTAGACTCGGAACTACTTAATGTTCAAATGTGTGCGAATTCCTAAGGAACAAAACTGTTGAGGTCATCGGTCCCTAGACTCACACACTACTTAAACTAACTTAACTCTAAGGACAACACTCACACTCATGCCCGAGGGAGGACTCGAACCTTCGGCGGGACGGCGGGAGGGGCCGCACGATTAGTGACATGGCGCCTCTAACCGCGCGGCCACTCCGTGCGGCAGAACTGCATAAACCTAACTAACCTAAGGACATCGCATACATCCGTGTCCGAGGCAGGATTCGAAGCCGCGAACGTAGCAGCAGCGAGGTTCCGAACTGGAACGCCTAGAACCGCTCGGCCACAGCGGCCGGCCCTGAAACACAACTGTTCGAGGCATTCTTGAGATCATGTCTGCAATAGTACAGTCCACCCAACCTCTCCACTTTATATCATTCCACGGTTTCACGAATACTTCGGCTGAAACCCATCTACGTCTATTCCATGGGTTATGACACACAAAAATGTGTTTTACATGGCTATACAGCTGAAACAATGCAATACAGGTGCTACAAAAGCGAGGCAGTACAATAAGTTTTACATTTTAGGGAAGAAGCGTAGAGCCGGCCGATGTGGCCGAGTGGTTCTAGGCGCTTCAGTCTGGAACCGCGCGTCCGCTACGGTCGCAGGTTCGAATCCTGCCTCGGGCATGGATTTGGGTGATGTCCTTAAGTTAGTTAAATTTAAGAAGTTCTAGGTTCTAGGGGACTGATGACCTCAAATGTTAAGTCCTATAGTGCTCAGAGCCATTTGAACCATTTTTTTCTGAGGATTATTAACGCTGCAAATCTCTCTTCGTTACCTGCAACGGTTGTTTGCTTCTGCTGGTGTTCCACGTTCCCTTTATCTTGAGAGTTTCGTCTTTCTCTCCCCAACTGTTGCCACGATAGTGAATTTCAGTGGCTTCCCTGAACAAATCTACGTGGTAGTTCGCTATCACACCAAGAAGCTGGGCGTCATCGGATTTTATTACATGGTAGATCTCACACAGTGCGAGCCATAGCCGATATCTTTATTTGTCTTAACCTGCAATGCCCTTTATGCTCCAATATTTCTGGATGATTCAGTCATTCGAAAACAGAGTGATTCACACGTACGCGTCATACTCCCTACACACTGCGAAAGGGTCATATTTGTCCTTCGTCAGTCTGAGCTATTCTCATATACTCTTGGTCAGTATATATAAAGGCTTTACGCGGGGTTTGCGCAACATACTGTTCGTCAGTCTGGGTACGTATGACCAGGAAGAGGTCCTCAGACGTAGGCATGTCTGATATATACAACTTCCAACTGCAGGTGACTTCAGTCCGGCGCCATAATAGACGGTTAATCTTTGACGATATTAGCCACTCGTGCTGGTAAAATGTCAGGAGCATCATTAGAAGTAGAACGCGAGATGAGTGCCAAAAGGCAATTCGTTAAGAAGTGGCCACAAAAGCGTCAAATAGTTAATGCTTAATTCAAACAACATTCTCCAAAATCAGTTGTAAAGTGGTTCAAATGGTTCTGAGCACTATGGGACTTAACATCTGAGATCATCAGTTCCCTAGAATATAGAACTACTAAAACCTAATTAACCTAAGGACATCACACACATCCATGCCCGAGGCAGGATTCGAACCTGCGAACGTAGCGGTTGCAGAGTGAAGCGCCTAGAACCGCTCGACCACACCGGCCCGCAAAATCAGTTGTATGTTGAATTGTCTGTTTAGTGAAAATGATTTCATACGAATGTGAGTTGAACCTATGTACATGCTTGAAAGACACAGCTTGAAAGAAATGAGAGAGAAAAGAAACATTGTCAGTAAATCTCAGTAACAAAGATATGAAGAGAGAGAGAGAGAGAGAGAGACGAAAGATGGAATGACAGAGCAAGAGAGAATGTAACAGAGAAGAGAATGAAGAGAAGTTGTTGAGGAACAAGGAAATGGAAACGCTGTAATTTACATTTGTCTTACGATTCTTTCCTGAAGATGAGTACATCTTCGTACAAATTTTTAACAAGAAGTACGAGGAAATGCATGGCTGAAAAAACTTGTTACCCGGCAGCAAGATAAAGTTTTATTCGATTTCAACATTTGAGTAATAGATTTATATAGATATTTATCTCTGAATGAGATGAAGCACTTCAATCAAAATTCGCATGTGAATTTCTGAATTAGTACAGATTCCACACTGCATAGGAGAAAAATGTGTGACAGCTCCATATACCTCGTAGATAAATAACCAACAAATATGAAACTTATATTCATGAGCTGTAACGTAAGTGAGGAATCACCCATTACTTTTTACAAAAAACCGTTATCATTATCATTGAATAAGGCAAACCACAAAATCCTAAAGATGAGATCACGTCACGAGTTTTCGAAGCACTGTGCGTTGAATATAAAATTTACACATCATCATTCTCAGCTATATTGTGAGCGTCAGTTTTGTCAACAGTTTTATTTAACGTGATGTCTGGCACCAGTTGAAGCACTGCTAATGAAGACAGTGTATTTTTTTTCTCATCCCATGTTTGGTTTTCCTGATATGACAGATAAATACGACTGGTTTATGTTTTCCTCATATCTGTGCACTGAGTTGTTAGGTTATGTTTGTTTAGCAGTCGTTAATTGTTGTCAACAGTATTAACGTTTCGAGTGGCACTGTTTCAAGTTAGGGTTTCGAACACTTGTCTCGCAGTTATCGATTAAGTCTGTTGGGATTATATTTGGAGATTGTTACTTTTCAACAGACAGAAGCTGATCGTTTGTATTACTGAAATTCAGAAAGTGAATTCGATCCATCTGGTCGAACGAGGGCTGTAGTGCAAGAGGGGAGGAAATTGGAAGGACATGTCATTTGGAGCGAAGGACACCTGAGAAAGTTCTCGAAGAGGGCCGGACCGGGAGAAGAACCGAGGGAGAACTCACATGGGGATACTTGAGAAGATAACGAGACACGGAGGGTATCACAAGATGGCTGTCAGTATGGGAAGCAAATAACGGCCTCAAGTGCATCAGCCATTCCCATGCAGTTTTGTGATGCTCAGTTATAACGCTTTTCATTTGGTTATATCAAAGATTCGGAGTTAAAATGCAAAGAACAAAGCGTAGTTCTTTATAGAACACAATTTAAGTAAATTGAGTTCTATAAAGAACCTCATATTTCTATGAGTAGCCTTATTTACTGGCAAAGTAAAAGGAAAGAGATAGTAAAAATAGAGCTATCAGTTGAGTGGCGTATCGTTACAATATCAGTGGTATTACTGAAGTTTTAATTCGTTGCATATGTTGCAGGAAAAAGAAAGGTCTCATATTATCAGTACCCAGTGATCTGGATCCAAATTTTCGCAATGGTGGATGAACCGTACTTAAGTAGTAGAAACTTCTAGTAATGTGCAGAGTCTCGCAACTTTATTTCGAAGCATTGTTTTTCCGCTAAGATGTTCACTGAGCGGTGCTTATATGTCGTCACGAAAGTAACGACACATCTTGAGGCTATAAGAAGACTGCTAGAGACAGTTACGATGTTGTGTGAGTGTTACACATACACTCTCAGCAGGGAAAGAGTACTGTCTACAAAGTAATGCCCATATTCTGTAACCGCCATTATTAACCGGAAAGGCTGCTCCTTGTCACTCTCTCAACAGCTTGTCTTATCCCTCTCTCTCCTTTTCTCATATGACCTGCCTCACCTGGTTTCATGAATCGGGTGTTCTGAAGAAGCTCTGATATGGAATGACAATTACAATGCGTATTTTGTAAGACACAGCGTTTGATATACTTTTGCATGGATACGCACAATCTGTAAACTAAATTCAAAGGTTTATCTATTCTCGATTATAGCAATTTACTTACGGAGAAGGGGTATTTGCCTGTCGTAGATATGGGGTTTGCCGGGGAACATATCGCCCACAATTATCTTCTTGATATTGCTTGGATCGTTGTCATAAAAAATCTAATCGAACAAACGGAAGTTTTTGAATGAGTATATAGTGTTAGTCTAAACTTACTTCACTTTTCAAGAGATGCTTTTCTTACTACAAGCAGTCTATATTTTATATCTTCGCTACTTCGGCCACCATCATTTAATACTCTGGCCATATAACAAAATTTATCCACTACTTTCAGTCTCATTTCCTAATTCAATACCCTTAGCATAGCCTGATTTAATTCGACTACATTCCATAAACTTTGTTTTATATTTACTTACGATCATCTTATAAACTCTTATCTTCCAGTAGCTATTCCTAGTCCTTTGCCGTCTCTGACAGAAATACATTGTCATTGGTAAAACAAAAACTCTTTATTACTTTTCGACAAATATTATATCCTTCTCCAAATTTGTCTTTGATTTTCTTTGCTGCTTGCTCAGTGGACAGACGGAATAGAATGGAGGATGAGCTAAAGACATGTCGTGCAACCTTCTCACCGCTGCTTCCATTTCTTGTTCTTCAACTCTTAGAATTACAGTCTAGTTTCTTTTCTACTAACAGATAAACTTTCTGCTCTGTATCGCTGTAACCTTTATGATTTCAGAGAGTCTGTTCTGGAAGACATTTTAAACAGCTATCTCTAAATCTACAAATGCTACGAATAAATGTAGATTTCCTTTCCAAAAATTTGTCTTCCAGTAGAAATGGTTACGTGAATGTATTGCTGATCTTCACCGATGCCTGATGCTGTCAGATTTTTTCTTCGTCTGTAAGTTATTCGTGTTAGCATTTTGCAGTCACAACTTAACTAATGGTTCGGTAATAGTAATATCTGCATTTTCTGAAACTGGAGTTATAACGTCCTTCTTGAAACCAGAGAGTATGTCGATCTTTTCATGCATCTGACATACTAGACGAAATAGTTTTATCGTTATGTATTCTCCCATGATGCCCGATAATTCTGAGGAGTGTTACCTACTCCAGAGGCCTCATCTCGACTTAGAATTCTCAGTGCCTTGCTGAGTCACGTATCTCATCTCATTTCCATGTTCTTCTTCTTCCCTTCCTATAACATTGCTTATAAACTTGTTTCTTGTGTACAGCTCTTCTATATATTCCTTCCACCTTTCAACCTTCTTGGTTTTGCATGGTACTAACTTGCAGTCTGAGTTGTTTATGTCCGTACAGCTACTTCTCCTTCCTCAAAGTTTCTTATAATGTGCCTATAGGTGGAATTTATCTTTCCCATTGATTTTCAAGCTCGTATAGCCTTACATTTCTCTTGTAACCTTCCTGATTTGCCATTTTGTACTTTATGTCAATATAATTACTTAGATGAATATATCGTCTATTATATGCTTCATTTTATGTATTAATATGTATCCTTCTTCTGTCATTAATATTCAGATTCTCATGTATTATGGGAGGCTTTCTAATGGGCCTTGTTTTTTGCCTCTTTGATGTTTTCTGCCTTCACCGGTTCATCATTTAAAGTTACACTTTTTATTGAATTTCTTTCCCTTGTTTAAGCCAATTTTGCCCTATACTCCCTTCGAAACTCTGAAAAAACTTCTAGATGTTTCATTATCTGGATCCGATCTTCTTAATCTCCTATTTTTGTACAGTTTCTTCACATTCTAATTGCGGCTCATATGCAGTAATTTATGATCAAAGCCTAAATATGACCATGCAAATGCATTAGTTTAACATATGGTTCCGAAACATCTATCTTACCTTTGCATAACATACCTTAAATAGGTGTCGCCAGTTCTCTACCACGTATTCAACGTTCTTCCATGATTCATAAACCAAATTTTAGCAGTGAATTATTTCGTCATACGTCCTTAATTTCTCTTCAACGGTTCAGTGAGTAGTAGGCATATAAATTTGTATTGCTGTGGCTGACGTTGACATCGCGCTTACCTCGGCTATGATTATGCATTCTGTATGTGGTTCATAATTCCTCAACAACTTCCATGTTTCTTATTCTTACATTTCTACTCCCGCATTTGCCCCCATTTGATTATCTGTTGACAGGTAATAACGATGTACCTATCTCACCAGAACTAATGTTCTTCCTTCCAACGCACTTCGTTATATTTCAAATTGCTCTGAGCACTGTGGGACTTAACATCTGAGGTCATGAGTCCCCTAGAACTTAGGACTACTTAAACCTAACTATGCTAAGGACATCACACACATCCATGCCCGAGGCAGGATTCGAACCTGTGACCGTAGCAGTCGCGCGGTTCCGGACCGAAGCGCCTAGAACCGCTCGGCCACCAAGGCCGACTGCACTTCGTTAATTCCCACTATAACTAAATTGTACCAAGCCAATTCTCTGGTTAGAATTTTTAACGTAGCTATGAGATTCAGCGAGCTAACATTCCGTAGTCCGACTCAGAGTGTGCCCGTTTTTTCTTTTCTGATGACAACTTGTCCCTAAGCAGAATAGTCCAGAAATCGGAGCTGGCGTGATTGAGGTGGTGGTGGTGGTGGAGGGAGAATATTACCAAAGACAGTGCCATCATTATCAAGCAATAAAGTAGAGCGGCAGATCTTTATGAAATGCAACGGCTGTAGTTCCCCTTTGCTTTCCACTGTTCGTTGTACCAACATAGCAAGACCATACTGGCTAATATTTCATCACCATATCAGTCTATCATACAGGCTACTTTCTCTGAAACTACTGAAAACGAACCGTATGTTAGTATGACCTCTCCACAGATAACCTTTCAATTTGGCTGCACCTATGATACAGCTATCTGTATCGCTGATGGACACAAACCTCCTCATCGCGCTTCGCGCCTGTGTCAATGACATACATCATACAGGGAGTGTCAGGTGTATAGATAAAAATATTGTAATAATTAGTACCTTAATATGTACCCTTTTTCTGTGTGTTACGTGTTTCTTCTTTGCATCTAACAATCTTCCCGCAAAGACGTCATATAATTTACTACCTGATGTTTCCTGCACGGTCGTAACTCGAACGTGAAGTGGACTATGCCTGTCATTAAAGACTATCCGTTTTTCGCCCACGTGTCCACCCTTGAGTACCTGACCTGCCGCGCAGACGCAAATTAATATTAATGGCTTGTTTGTGCCACACATACTTGGAGGTACTAACTAACCTAAAAACATACTACTCGTAATAGCTTTTATTAATAGTCTGCATATGAAGTAAATTCTGATGTAATGTTATTCAGTACACTGTCCTCAGTCATCGACAGAAATATCATCACCTGTACCACTAACACCCTGTACATATGGTGGAGAAATGATAAATTGCTAACAGCCATTGAAAATGAACTGCGTTGGCATCGTTACAGGCTAACAGCTGTGAGTACTTGTTTATCTCGATTTGCACAAATTATTAGAGACGGAGCGATGTGAGCCGAAGAACATTAATCCGCAGCCAAGTCCCGTTTGTAATTCTGAAAACAGTTCTGAACCATAAGTGGTTTCTATGTTCGCCTCCTAATTGTTACTCAGTTGGGAGGTGCATGTCTTACCACTCATTTGGATTAGAAAAAATTCTGGAGCCATTAGCATGTATGGATGCTATATCTTAAACGTCGGAAGTCCAGAGAATTAGCGGATGTTCTAACTGAACACATATATTTTGGTACCCCATGGCAAGAGGATTTTTCAGTGAGTGAGAGATCAGGAGATCGTGCTGGCTAGGGCAACAGTCGAACATCCTCTGTATCGAGGATGGTCGGGGGAGAAGGAGCAACTGTCACGGAAAGCCCAATGACAGGAAAGAGCAACTGGATTAAACACGTCAGGAATATGACGGCTGCTGTCGAAATTACCAGAGGAGATCACTTTGTGTACCCAGTGGTACTCCATAGCATCACGCAAGCTGTAGGAGCCATTTGACGATATAAATACAATCTGGTAACGTTCACTCCCCTCATAGCCTCCATATATGCGTACATCCATCTTGATGCCGGCACTGAACGGAGACCCGTGTAAAAATATGACGTGCTGCTGCTCGTGGGTCTACCGTTGTCGCTCGGCACAGAAGTGTCAACTCCTCCGTCTCAGTTGCCGCAGCAAGGGAAGCCCTTGCCGCTCCAGACATGATCGTTACGTGTGTTGATATACGCGTTTTCTGTATAAAAATTTATCTAGCGCACCGTGAATAATACAACTAGCTTCGTAATTGTAATGAGATACATCTTTATAAGTGACAATTTTGTGTGAATTACCAGTGTGATTTATTCGGACTGAGATTGACGAAAATACTGACGGCTTTTAGAAGAATCTTACGAAAAGCATTCTTGTACTTCCAAGTGAAAGCTCTGTCATGATGGAAGGATATTTATGATGTATTTCCTGACCTACGTGTAGTAAAGTAACACAATGTTCCAGGTACATTCACAGGTATATGTGTTGGTAGAATGTTTTGCGAATGGAGTAACAAACAAAGAAGTAATAAGCGGATATACCATGCCTAATCCTGAGGTCTTACACCATGAACAGCTACAATGTAGGAAGCATTTTTTTTCTTCCTTTTATTATTTTGTGGGGTGTGTTAGGGAGAAAAAGGCTTAGAAAGGGTTTGAAACTGTATGTAAAGTTCGTTGGAAGTCGCTAATTGCTCTCAATCTCTCCTACTGGGTGAATATAGTCTGGGTAATTTGTGCACTGTGGGTTACGCTCCCTGAAGACATATACTCAGTTTCCACTTTTGATACTTACGTTATTATGTCAAACATGTAACATACGATTATACCTCTTAATAAGTATATCATGACAGCATTTAAAACTTTTAAATTCGGTTAATAATTATATGAGATGTTGAAACCAAAATTTTGTTGTTCCTGGAGGCCATTACATAGGCAACCATCAACTATCCTTTGGTGACAGAGTGACCGTTTTTGCCGTTTATTAATACAGAAAACTGGGGATACTGAAGATGCCTTTGTTGTTATTGACAAAATTAAATTACAGGACAAAGCTTTGACAGCTTGTTTTACGAGACGTTGTTTATACACTTAATAGAGTCTGACTCTTGGATCTAAAATACCTATTTAATTTGTGGAAATCTGGACATTCTTGCTTGCGTGTTGAAATGAAATTTTCCGGCAGTTTCGGCGTTTGTTGTCAATGGTTCATCTCATGACAGAAAGCATTTATAAATGTACCACAACTGACGATCTGTGAGAATTATGTAAGCATACGAAATTCTCCAACGTATTTTAACTACAAAATAACATGTTAGAAATGCCCGTCGATTGGTTGTGCTAAACGTGAAATAAAAAGGCAGTGATGGGCGGAAATGGTTTTTTGTAGCGCTTGGAGCTAATATTGAGAAACGATTCCATTTCACCAGTGCTATAGGGCATAACAGGGCCTTGTTAAAGAACTTCTAGAAGAAAAGAGTTCACTACCGTTACAGTTATTTAAACCATTGTTTGGCCGCTGCGTATAACCAGCATGTTGGGGCTATATTGTTGCAACTGTAGAACGCAGTACCAGGAGTTGTAAAGTTGTCAGTGGGTCAAGTAATATGTCAACAATATGGAACGCTAGACATCTCACTTACGTGGAAGAGGTGGACCAACAACTTGATTAATTACTGCAGAACGATACTGCACATATGCTACGGTCTGTCCCTAAATTCCGTCAGTGTGTACTGTGTCGGGGACTGCGTCAATATATTCCCTTGTGCACTATATCTGCGACGTCAAACCAAAGATTTCTCTTGCTCCAGTGCACTTTTCATCATGCGGAGATATTACCAGCTAGTAATTAGTCGTCTCTCATAATCATATTTTCTTTTTTTGTGACTTCAGTGACGGAAAAATACACGTCTGATGGTGTGGTGATGAAAGTTACGTCCGATGGTGTATTATTCAACGTCATGTCAGGTGGAAACTGGCTTGATAATTTATGTTCTCATTGATATCAGAGATAATCTTAAGTGCTGCAGACTGCCAGTGCTCTCAAAAGCAATTTGGATTTTTAATTGACGAATGTGGAACGTTTCCTTATACACATTTTTGGAACTGTGCTCCAACAGAAATATGCTCGGCCATATGTCACTTTATATCTGGGTCGAAAATGCAGTTTCTAGCCTGGACTACTTGCTAAACACGTGTAGCATCAACTGAGCATATCCAGAATTTCATGGAAAGATAAGGCATCCATAACGCTCATATAAGAACCTGCATAACTGTGCTTTTTCCAGGAAGAGACGTCGTCTGAAGTTTCATTACCCAGAGAAGCTTTCAAACCTTGGATCACATACATCGTGGTGAATTCCTGTTAGTTCAAATACGAATTTGGTGCTTGTCGTGTTTTCCCATTATCACGTAATTATAAATCATTTATTTACTTGTAGAGTATGAGGACAAAAATGTAATATTTTTAGTTGTTCAAAATGGTTCAAATGGTTCTGAGCACTATGGGACTTAACTTCTGAGGTCATCAGTCCCCTAGAACTTAGAACTACTTAAACCTAACTAACCTAACGACGTCACACACATCCATGCCCGAGGCAGGACTCGAACCTGCGACCGTAGCGGTCGCGCGGTTCCAGACTGTAGAACCTAGAACCGCTCGGCCACTCCGGCCGGCTTTAGTTGTGTACGATTAAGATACCAGAAACTCGTCTCCAGATGATACCTGAAACATTTTATCGAGATTAGGGTAATAGGTCATATCAGTAAATAAATATGTCTCAGACTATTGAAATATCGCTTACCATTCGGGTAGTACCTGAAGTATTTTATTCCGAGAAGTGTAATAGGTAATATCGTGAAACTAATATTCCTCACACGCTAGAAATATCGCTGAAGATTGTTCGCCATCCAGTGAGTGACAGATAGAAAGAAGTAGAACCAGAGACCCTATGTTTTGCTGTTACATTTGCCTTAGCGAAGTTAGTATTGCTATAAGACAAAACGAACTTATTTACTTTTAAACGCAGTTTCTCTTTACAACCACTGTTATGTGTAATTTTTGGGAGGCCTCATGATATAGTTACAAACGTAACCTTCGGAGAAACTAACCAGCTTTGTCTGAAAGAATCCTGAATCCAAGAAGAACTAAAAAAGGAATGGCTGCCTCAAAAGACCAAACAGATATGTGTAAGAAAATTACTCCTATTAAATACTAAAGTTGCCTTATTATCAGCTCTTATGATAGATAGCCGTCATCCAAAACAAACAACAACTGAAATAGCAACAAGGAACATGAAAATCCCTGTGTTAATCTTGTTTTCGCTCTTTTATGGATGCTTAGACTTTTCAAGGAAATAAAGATAATAAAAAATACATATCCAGAACTAACGCAACGAAACCTATCATCGGGAAAATCAGACATCCTACCATAAAATATTCATCGATGACAAATGTTCTGGCGGAAAAATATCAATTCAATGAAGCGGCGGTTTTTTACCTTATGAATATAGTATTGACAAACAAGTAAAAGCTTTCTAGAAACGTCGATGTGGTACAACAAGGAAAGTACAATTTATTCACGGACTTGTTTGTAAATAAAAAGGAAAACTGTTTATAACCAGTTTAAAACACCAGTTTTAAACCAACCGAGGGACTTTGTGTGAAAATAGAAGAAGAAGCAGTTCACATGTAGAAACGTCAGTGCCGTCGTTACTCCGTGCTCTCTCGCTGTGGCACTCCTTTAAATAAAGGAGAGACGCAATGAGAGAACACGGAACAGCGATGGAATCGTAGTGAACAAGTGTTAGAAAAATATGTAAAGAAAAAAATAGAAAGTTGTTAACGCACTAGAAAGGTCCTTCCTGTTGCGCGGAATCCTGCACACTTTTACACTCAGAACTGAATGTTTCGCTACACAGTTTTAGAACTGTTTTCCGAAGTTACGTTTATCGCTTCTACATTCTGTGCCGCTACATCAAAAACACTTGCTGAAACAGTGATTTTCTGATAAGTTTATGTTCGAGTGGTTATTATGTTTATTGCTGACATAATATCCCCAGTATCTTCATATAAGATCTGTGACAGCTGTCTGCCATTTTTGTACGCGTGGTGGCAGTAGCTTCATTTCAAGAACACGGCCTCAATCGCAGCACACTAACGCTTTTTGGAAATTGGAAATTTGTGGTAAGTCCTATTGGACCAAACTGCTGAGGTCACCGGTACCTAAGCTTACACACTATTTAATCTAACTTAAACTAACTTACGCTAAGAACAAAATAGACACCCATGCCCAAGGGAGGACTCAAACCTCCGCCGGGGGAAGCCGCACGAACCGTGAGAAGGCGACCGAGACCGCACGTCTACACCACGTGACCACGCTTTTTGAAATCACATCTACTACACATAAAGAAACAAACTGAAAGCTATTAACAAATATACACTGATAAGCCAAACCGGTATCACCACTGTCCAGCGCGACGTTGGATGGCGCGTGGTGGCGTTGCGTTAACGTGACACGGTAACGGAAGTACGTAAGCGGAGCAGACACGGACGGGGGATCACCCTAGCGAACATATGGACTGCAAGTGGGGAAATCCATTGAGATAGGTTACATTGACAAAGGGTAGATTATTATTAAGCAGAGCCTGTGAACGTGTATCTCGAAAACGGCGAAGCTTGTCGAATGTTCACGTGATACTCTAGTGAGCTCCATAATGTGGCATCTCTGCCGAAAGAGCATAATGATCGTGCACCCGCAAGTGCTTCGCAGCACACCGTTTATCTTATCTTATCTTATCTTACGTTGGAGCTCTGCAGCAGACCATCCCTACGTGTTCACATGTTGGCCCAATGACATCGTCAATTACGATTTCAGTCGGCACGTGACCATTTGGATCAATGGAAAGAGGTAGAAGGACAGTGAAACTACCGCTAGGCGCTAAATGATGAGACATCTAGGACTCTTTACAGAACGTGGGGTTCGGAAGCTCGTCTGCTATATAATGTGGCATCTCTGCCGAAAGAGCATAATGATCGTGCACCCGCAAGTGCTTCGCAGCACACCGTTTATCTTACGTTGGAGCTCTGCATCAGACCATCCCTACGTGTTCACATGTTCGCCCAATGACATCGTCAATTACGATTTCAGTCGGCACGTGACCATTTGGATCAATGGAAATGCGTCAGATTTTAAGGTGAATCAAATTTTTGCTTCACTAGGTCGAGAGTCGTTTCTACAAACGTCGTCATGCAGGTGAACGGCGACTCGAAACATGCAGCGCGCCACGGATGCAGGCTGCTAGGAACAGCATAATGCTAAGGGAGACATTCTCCCGCGCTTACGTGGGAGTTGTAGTAGTAATCGAAAACACTCTGAATCTGCGAACCACCTGCATCCCATCATGCTTGATGTGTTTCCCGAAGGCGATGTCATCGTTCAGCAGTATAATTGTCCTTGTCTCGGAACGAGCACCGTATTACAGCGGTTTGAGGAGCATTATAGTGAACTTACGTTGACATCTCGGTGACCATATTCCCCTGCTGCAAATCCTATGGAGCCCATCTTTGTCGCTACCGAGCGCCATTACCGCGTACGCAGATCAGCGGCGAATTATTCATGCGTATTATATGACCTGTGCGTAGACATTTAATGCCACATACCTCCACAGATCTACCAGCAACCTTTCAGATCCCTGATATGCAGAATCATTGATGTATTTTGTTCCAAAGACGGACAAACAAGCTATTAAGCAGGTGGTCATAATGTTTTGGCTTATCAGTATAAATGAATCACACCTAGGTAAATTCACCAATGTTTATATAGGGACTTCAAATGGACTTTCATTCCGGATAGTTATGTGAAGTAATTAATATCAAATACAGTTGCTTCGATGAAAGCTGCTTGGAGTAGTTTTCCATCAAAGACTCTGCAAATTGTATAGTGATAGGTACAGCAGTGTTTCATCAAGAGCCCAGCAGTTACAGAAGTGAGTGCGCCAGTACGAGTTGCTAGTGGCTGGGAATAGGTTGTCATAACACAAAAAAAGTTCAGCAATCAACTTGTGTCACACGACGTACTTACATTACAGCCCTGAAACATTCATGTTAATCTGCGGTAGTATCACTTCCTTCTGTTCATCGAGTCACTTAGGAATTATTAAAGTAGTGAAACGTTTTTTGGACAGTGAGATAATCTGCTTGTATTTCTATAGCACTACATCAAAAGGAGAAGACAAAACGTCAACTGACGTTACGAGCTTCTTAAGAGTGTAGTTTTCCTGCCCTGTAAGAAACAAAAATACTTACAGATATACTAATGTTTTCAGACGTGCTTAATTTTAATTGACGCTGGTGAATTCGGCAGTGGGCTAAGTAAAGCTGGCCTTTTACCTCAGGGGCAAAGGGTTAAGTAGCGGTCTAAGGCGCTGCAGTCATGGAGTGTGCAGGTGGTCCCGGCGGAGGTTCGAGTCCTCCCTCGGGCATGGGTGTATGTGTTTGTCCTTAGGATAATTTAGGTTAAGTAGTGTGTAAGCCTAGGGACTGATGACCTTAGCAGTTAAGTCCCATAAGATTTCACACACATTTGTGTTAAGTAGCGCGGTCACCACTGGGTTCGAGGATGTGAGAGAAGAAATATCATTGTTTGTCCTACAGTACTGAGAACTCACTGGCGTGTGCGAATCCCATCGATTAGTTTCTGCGGTATAAATTTAGACTCGGATGAAACATGGATTTGTGAATGCACATTACATAAACGGTTGTCTTCAAATGCGGTAGTTATCTAATGGTTCTAATGGCTCTGAGCACTATAGGACTTAACAGCTGAGGTCATCAGTAGCCTAGAACTTAGAACTACTTAAACCTATCCAACCTAAGGACATCACACACATCCATGCCCGAGGCAGGATTCGAACCTGCGACCGTGGCAGTCACGCGGTTCCGGACTGAAGCACCTAGAACCGCTCGGCCACCGTGGCCGGCGGTAGTTATCTGTAGCAAGAAATATTATGTTAATTAAGTCTGTTGTAATGCAACGCAATGAACAAAAGGTAAATGCCGTTTAAATCATTTATGAAACCTTCCAAGGTCAAATGTTATTATTAATCAAAGTCATTCGCACGCACAGTAAAATCACCAATACTTGGCCACGCAACTATAGTGTCACAACTATTAGATTTCAGAGGTTCTCAGCAGTTTGAAACAGACCACGATGAACAAGAAGTTTTCCGAATGGTGTTGATCAGTACTTCGGGGCTGTTGGACAACTGCTCGCGTGTCTACCATAGAATAACACTAGGAAAAACAAAAGTGACCAGTTATTATGGGCTGGCCGCTGTGGTCAAGCGGTTCTAGGCGCCTCAGTCCGGAACCACGAGGCTGCTACGGTCGCAGGTTCGAATCCTGCCTAGGGCATGATTGTGTGTGATGTCCTTAGGTTAGTTAGGTTTAAGTAGTTGTAAGTCTAGGGGCTGATGACCTCAGATGTTAAGTCCCATAGCGCTTAGAGCCATTTTCAAGTTATTATGGAATCGGAATTTGCGAGCGTTCTTAAGATTACAAGGACCTGTGGGGTCGTGGCCTTACTTAAGATTTTTTCGATGCACTTACCACCGCGTAAATGGCTACGAATGGACGCAAAAGTTTACCCTACATGTAGTAAATGTTAACTGCAACTGTAGTGAGATTGAAATTACTTTCCACTTAACAGTTAGGTGTAAGTGTTGCCTGATATCTGACTTGGTCAATCATATCTTGCAGACTAGCTTAAGATCTCTGCATAGTTGTCATCTGTCCGACATGCGCTCTGTTGCCACTGTCCGTTGCCGCTACAAGTGACAACGCTGTGTGCCCCTTTCGTCGGCAGTCAAGTGCAAAGTTATTTTAATCACATTGTTATGTGAATTCTGGCTCACACGATAGTCAAACATTCTGTATTTAGATGACACAATGAGGATTGTACGCAGCTGAACAGCTACAAATATAGAAAAGAGAGTCAAAAGAGTACATTACAAACACATTAATTAAAAATTTTTATACTCACTTTTACCAGTAAAGCATAAATACTTCGTATTTTCTACTGCTGGCTATACCTGACTCTGTCATCGAATCAGAAATATTTTGGAGGAATCGCAGTATGCGTGCAAAACAGTGGTCTTTCACCTGATGGCCGATTCTGGATGCAAGGGCAGATACGTTTGTCAGTGCTGAGTGAGGGAGCGTGGTACGGGGCAGATCTTTTAGTTTGTCTTCCGGTGCTGACAACTCATGGGCGTGTGTGCCCTCTACCAATCACCTACTGTTGTATGAATTTCAAATGGAAGTTTCATGGCTTCGTGAAATTGCGTTACAGAGACAGTCACATTCAAATACGGTATATATTTCTAACCATGACTACGAAATAATTGAAGGCTGTTGTAGTAAAACACAATGAGAAGAAAAAATGACATTCAAACCATTTAGTAAACACTGGTTATCGTTGCTCATATTTCACAATACATTTAAGCATAAGTACGATTACTGGAATTAATCAAAGACTTACACAGACAACACAACAACAGACACTGACAGTATCATAACTTTGGGGTCTGGGGTGGTAGCAATCTCAAACAGAGAACAGTCGGCACAAAGTCTTCCAAATGCTGCCGACATTTAATAGTCAGGGCCGGCGGTAAACCTAACGAGCCCTTACTATATAGGTAGTCTACTGGGAGCTATTGTACGATGATTAAAAATTAATAATAAGACTGGTACATACTCAGCTCAGGATGTCGCACAACAACGTCAGTATTGGCTCTTGAGCGAAAAATTTTGACAACACTGCATTAGACTAATGCCCTACGACAGTATAATTTCGTAAACTCAGACCGTTGTTGCGGTGAAAAAAGCTAACGCTGGTTCGATGTAGTTCATTCCTATTACTTCCCAGATTTGCCTTTCTTTTCAGCGTAATTATTCTACTGCACATCATCAATAACTTGATCTATACACATACTCATATCTAGATCTTCCTCTGCGATCCTTTCCCTCCACGCCACTTTAGCTACACTTTTCAGTGTCCACTTACGCCATAATATGTGCCCAATCATTTTCTCGAGTCATTATGGTATTTATTAGACATTTTTTCTCACTGACTTGTTAAAAGACTACTTTATTCATTTCTCGATCAACCTACGAAAATATTGTAGAGTCTTCTGCAACACCATATTTCAAAACTTTCTAATTATTTCATTTCTCTCTTCCCTTTTGTCCGATATTCGAAGTCGTAGCGAAATGTGCTCCGATTGTAGCTTTTCAATTATATTTAAGTGGTATAAAGTTTTATACCTTAGGATATTAACAGCCGTTTCTTTTCTGTACAGTTCTTTGACCTGTGCGAACCATGCTACTGCATCATATTTACTTCTTAAGTACCATATTCCTTTGCCATTTTCAAGAGACTCGGATTCTCATGCCCAAGGCGAACATTTAGCCATCCATCAAGTCCAACTACAAAGCACCCCATTTTCTTAGTTTATGTCTATATGCAAATTGGAGCCATTATTTAGCGCAGGCTCCATATCATGAAGCGTTCAGCTCAGTGCAGCTCGAGGTGCAGCGACGGCGGAGGGTCTGGCGCGTCGCTTGAGACACCCTAGGTGTCACTTGCTGACTCAGCCGCCGAGGCACCTTCTAGTGTACCCGGCGCGTTGGGGCCGCCCTCACCTCAGGGTAAGTGGCGGACTGCAACGCGTTCGCGTAGCTCGAGGCGGAGGGCCAATGTGGAGGCTGGCCGGCTGGCCTCGCCCGTTCATCCTGTCAGTGGGCAGGTGACCGCTCCTCCAGCAGGAACCGAGCAGGCACACGGGGGCAAAGGCTTGCTGGTTATTGGGAGCTCCAACGTTAGGCGAGTGATGCAACCCCTTAAAGGCCGGTTCCAACTAGAGCGCGGCAGCGCGTCTTGCGGCGACGGCAGCGGTTACCGTTTTCCGCTTTGACGCGGCGGCTCGCGGAATTGGCGTTCCCATCTGGAATCGGCAGACGCTAGCGGTAGCCAGTGACGAATAGCCACTGAGGTACGGGGCGGGACCCACTGAAACGCGCGGTGTGTTTGATTAACTATCTTACACCTACATGAAGAAAAGACGAAGTTGGGTGAAGACATACCAATTTTTCATTTTCTGTACCAATGTGCTTTTTCACATATTTCATTATTCATGTTTTCTCATTTCATCATAAGCAGATTTCATGACTACCGATGATTGTTCACTATCTCCTAACACATTGAGACAATGTACGGTAAGAAAGATTATTCGGATAGTTAAGCGAGAAAAAAATTTAAAATGTGATACGGTAGCAGGTACACCAAAACAGTAAGAACACAAAGGCTAGGGGGAAGGGATGAAAGTGGAAACCACCTGATAGAATTTCCCACAGAGCATAATGTAATCATCGCCAGCACCTTGCTTAAGAATCTCGAAAGAATAATGTATATTTGGAACAGTGTTTTGCGAAACCATATGTTAAATTATAAGACATTTCCCGGCGGAGACACAAACCTACAATAATTTATTGGTTACGAGCTGAAGTTTACAACTAAAGGGATAGTAAACCGTAGCATGGAACTTGAATAAGTCAAGACCCACAGTTTTTCGATAATCTTAAAGTTACCGTAATGCAACGACTGACTGAAACAGAGGAAGGAATACGCTAGAATACGAATGGATATCTTTGAGAGAAGAAGTGGTGAATGCAGCAGAGTATGTGAACGGGAAAAGGTACAGTATAAATCGTTAGATAAAACGTGATATATTAAATTTGACAAGAGGGAAAAATATAAAAATGCGGCAAATAAAGTAGGCTATGGGAAATAGAAATGTCTAAACATGACGATGACAGAAAGTCTAAAACTGCAACGCGATTTTGCACTTGGAAAACGTAGGAGTATGAAAATGAGAAAGAAAACTTTGCTAAAAGGAGAAGCTACTGTCAAGAACTCATCTGGCAAGCCAGAACTAAGCAAATAAGGGAAGGCTAGAAAGTGGAAGAAATATGTAGAGAGGAGAGGGGGAGGGGTTGTACAAACTTACATAAGAACAATGTTAGCTTCCTGTGAGATGTCTGAACACGCAAGGCAATACTGATCCTACCACTTAGTTAAGTAGACACACTGAAGAACTGCGAAACTGTGTTTATAGCATTTGCATGTTTAGAGAAAGGTTTTGACAATCTTAACTAAAACATTCTTTGAAGCTCTGGAGATGCCATCGATAAAACATAGGGCCACAAGATTATCTACAACTCGTACAGAAACCAAACTGCATTTCTAAGACTTCAGTGACTTGAAAGGGAAGCAGTAATTGAGAAGGCAGAAGTACAGAGGATATAAAATGAAGACTGTCAATTGCAAGAAAAGCGTTCTGCAAAAGAAAATTTGTTTGCATCGAATATAAATTCTAGTGGTTGAGTACTATTTTACAAAGGTATTTGTGTGGAGTGTGGTATTTGTGTGGAGTGCAGCCTTGTATGTAAGTTAAACGTGGACGACGAACAGTTCTGTCAAGAAGACAATGGACGCTTTCAGAACATGGAGGTACGGAATTAAATAGAGGAGGAAGAGTAAATTACGGCACAACTTTGACTACAAGAGGGGTTAGTCGACAGGACATATTATGAGGCGTCAAAGAGTGAGGACAAAGAGGTTGGGTGATAGTATTCTGATAATAATCATCTGTTGAAATGCCATTCTACTATTTTATCTATTAATGTAAGCAGCGAATTTAGTCTCCCATGCACTCCTCCACAAAGCATTTAAACCAAAACTGAAATCAGCTGAACACCAAATCTTTCAACCACTGACAACTACTGCATTCACTTTCAACTTTCTATAACTATCACTGGCTAGCCACACACACATACAGATATAAGGAGAACAGAAATAAACAAACATTAGTTTTCAGCATATAATTCTTTAGGTTGGCAACATGTACATAAACAAACCAAACAGGAAGGGACATGAAGTGAACACACTGTAGTTACGACTTCAAATCAGTGTTTTCGGTGAAATGTCTACAGCTAGTGACAGGAGAAAAATGAGCGAACATGAAAATGTGCTTATGTTCCATAATCTAAGTTTCAGTTCAACTTCGAGCATCTGACCAGGTGAGGGTAAACGCAGATGTCGGCCAAAAACTCGATTCACTGTAAGTAATCAGTTATTCACGTGAAAAAAGATGTCAACTGTTTTATAGTCTGCAAGTATCACATATCAAAACAAAACTGAATCATTCTAGATTCCACCTAAGATGCCTTAAAGTAAAAGGCGAAACGCGTCTTGAACCAATAAAGTACACTAGATAAAGAAAAAAAACGTTTGTTACGTACCAAAGGAAATAATCAAGAGCTGTAGATACTTAGCAAATTACATCTTATGACATACCAGCAAATTAGTTTCGGTTTAACTTCTCATTCCACATGCTATTAAATACTGTTTAAAAAAATTCATCTATCCCTTCTGAAAAACTGTAGTTACTTTCATATCTCGGTAGATAATTAGATATTGGATATTTATCATGCGACGAAATACATGACTTTTTACAAGTTATCGTTTGCAAAAAAACACGTTTCGATAACTTGAACCGTTTACGAAATTTGCGGTTGATAGAACCACATGGTTTACGACGAGCAGGACGAAGTATCGGTCGCGTCGCGAGCGACCCGTGCGGGGTAACAGCACAGCCCGTCCGCCGACATATCATTCAATGTCTCGAGAACGATGACAGCTATCGCTCTGCTCTCAGCTTTAAAAACAATTTCGATATCTTGACTAAATTTCATACGCAATAATGTATTATCTAAAATGAACTGTACGCAAAGTCCACGCAATGCGTTTTTACCTCTGCACACTCATTAAAATTTCGTGTAAAGGTTTACGTAAATGCGATACAGCAAGTAACCACGACGAATAACGAAAAGAAATTTGGTCCTTTATCGAGAGAACATATCAGGCTGTAACATACCCAACAATCAAATTTTTCTACCGAATAGTTTCCTTGGAATCGGATGATTAGTATTTCCTAGCTTCCGCCTCGTCCGCGCCAGCGATTCGGCGAAAGTTCGTGTGGCCCGGGGTGCCGTACCTGACGTCGTGCGCAGCGCGTTCTGTGATTGGCGGCGCGGACCTGGAGCGCAGCACGCGGCATCAGAAGCGGTTCGACATGGTCAAACCACGACGCAGAGCCCGCCGCGCCGTGCCGCTGACGCCGTTTCCATGGCAACCACGCCGCTGATGCGCGGTTTTGACGCGCGGCAGCCCTAGTGGGAACCGGCCATTAGGGAAATAGCGTACAGGGCTGGAAAGAAATCCAACGTGTACTCGGTTTGTCTGTGGGGGGGCCTCATCCAAGATGTGGAGGCGGCCTTGCCAGCGGCTATCGAGCGTACGCGGTGCAGTCGTCAGCAAGTAGTTGCTCACGTTGGCACTAATGATGCCTGTCGCTTGGGTTCTGAGGCGATCATCAGTTCGTACAGGCGGCTGGCGGATTTGGTGAAGACCGCTGGTCTCGCACACGGGGTGCGAGCAGAGCTCTCTATTTACAGCATCGTTCACAGAGTGGATCGGGGTCGTTTGGTTTGGAGCCGAGTGGAGGGTCTCAACCAGAGGCTTCGTCGACTCTGTGACGGTCTTGGCTGTAGATTTCTAGACTTGTGCTATTTGTTGGGGAATTGTAGGACGCCCCTAGATAGGTCAGGGGTGCACTACACAAAGGAAGCGGCTACTCGGGTAGCAGAGTACTTGTGGCGTGCACATGGGGGTTTTTCAGGCTAGGCAGTAGTGCGAGGTGTCCTGATGAACACTCACCAGTCGACGTGCAGGCAGGGAAATCAGGACGCCCTCAGTGTAAAGACACTTCAGCTATCAAGATATTAGCAGTAAATTTTCTGAGTTTTCGGAATAAAGTTCCTGAATTTACTGCCCGCCAGGAAGCGTGTGGCGCACAAATTATTCTCGGGACTGAGACCTGGCTGAACCGTGAGATAGGAAGTTCTGAAATATTTAGTGAGGGTTGGAACGCACCTAAATCGACTGCCAGCGCGTAATGGAAATATTTTAGATCTGGTAGCCACGAACAGACCAGATCTCATCGACGGTGTCTGTGTTGAGACAGGGATTAGTTATCATGATGTAGTCATTACGACTATGGTTACGAAAGCTAAAAAGACGGTCAAGAAGGCTAGGAGAGTATTCTTACTAGGAAGAGCAGATAAGCAGTTGTTAGCATCCCACTTAGTAAATGAATCGACTTCAGTTACTTCCGGTACGATGGACGTTGAAAATTATGGGCAAATATTAAACACATTGTAAATCACGCATTGGACAAGTATGTGCCGAAAAAGTGGGTTGCGGACGGAAAAGACCCACCATGGTTTAACAGCGCAATTCGGAGAATGCTCAGGAAGCAAACGCAGTTGCACTCGCGATACAAGAAAGATCGGGAGAATGAGGACAGGCAAAAGTTACTAGAGATTCGTGCTGCTGTAAAAAGAGCGATGCGCGAAGCATTCAACCACTACCACCGTCATACCTTAGCAGAAGATCGTGCTGAAAACCCAAGGAAATTCTGGTCTTACCTAAAATCCGTAAGCGGGTCGAAGGCTTCCATCCTGTCACTCACTGATCAGTCTGGCCTGGCAACGGAAGACAGCGTAGCGAAAGCTGAAATTTTGAATTTAGCATTTGAGAAATCTTTCACGCAGGAGGATCGTACAAACATACCGCCGTTTGAGTCTCTTACAGATTCCCGTATGGATGACATAGTGATAGATATCCCTGGGGTTGTGAAGCAGCTGAATGGGTTGAAAATAAATCGCCAGGTCCTGATGGGATTCCAATTCGGTTTTACAGAGAGTACTCTACTGTACTGACTCCTTACTTAGCTTGCATTTATGGCGAATCTCTTGCCCAACGTAAAGTCCCGAGGCGACTGGAAAAAGGCACAGGTGACGCCTGTATATAAGAAGGGTAGAAGGACGGATCCTCAAAATTACAGACCAATATCCTTAACATAGATTTGTTGAAGGATTCTCGAACATATTCTCTATTCAAATATAATGAATTTCCTTGAGACAGAGAAGTTGCTGTCCGTGCATCAGCACGGCTTAAGAAAGCATCGCTCCTGCGAAACGCCACTCGCCGTTTTTTCACATGATATCTTTCGAACCATGGATGAAGGGTATCAGGCGGATGCCATATTCCTTGACTTCCGAAAAGCGTTTGACTCGGTGCCCCACTGCAGACTCCTATCTAAGGTACGAGCATATGGGATTGGTTTCCAAGTATGTGAGTGGCTCGAATACTTCTTAAGTAATAGAACCCAGTACGTTGTCACGATGGTGAGCGTTCATCGGAGGTGTGGGTATCATCTGGAGTGCCCCAGGGCGGTAGGTCCGCTGTTGTTTCCTATCTACGTAAATCATATTTTAGATAGGGTGGACAGCAATGTGCGGTTGTTAGCTAATGATGCTATGGTTTACGGAAAGGTGTCGTCGTTGAGTGACTGTAGGAGGATACAAGATGACTTGGACAGGATTTGTGATTCGTGTAAAGAATGGCAGCTAACTCTAGATATAGATAAATGTAAATTAATGCAGATGAACAGGAAAAAGAATCCTGTAATGTTTGAATACTCCATTAGTAGTGTAGCGCTTGACACAGTCACGTCGATTAAATATTTGGGCGTAACATTGCAGAGCGATATGAAGTGGGACAAGCATGTAATGGCAGTTGTGGGGACGGCGGATGGTCGTCTTCGGTTCATTTGTAGAATTTTGGGAAGACGTTGTTCATCTGTAAAGGAGACCGCTTATAGAACGCTGGTGCGACCTATTCTTGAGTACTGCTCGAGCGTTTGGGATCCCTCAGGTCGTATTGAGGGAGGACATAGAAGCAATTCAGAGGTCGGCTGCTAGATTTGTTACTGGTAGGTTTGATCATCACGCGAGTGTTAATGAAATGCTTCAGGAACTCGAGTGGGAGTCTCTAGAGGAAAGGAGGCATTCTTTTCGTGAATCGCTAGTGAGGAAATTTAGAGAACCAGCATTTGAGGCAGACTGCAGTACAATTTTACTGCCGCCAACTTACATTTCGCGGAAAGACCACAAAGATAAGAGATATTAGGGCTCGTACAGAGGCATATAGGTAGTCATTTTTCCCTCGTTTGGGAGCGGAACAGGGAGAGAAGATGCTAGTTGTGGTACGAGGTATCCTCCGCCACGCACCGTATGGTGTATTGCGGAGTATGTATGTAGATGTAGATGTAGATGTTTTCTTCACTTTTCGTGACGTTTTCTATTTCATCAAATAAAAGTTGTGTCCGTGACAAACAGCTCCCTTGTCGAGATAGTTCCTTACTTTTCTCATTGCCTCTTGAATATACGTATTACGTGTCTACGGTAACAGTAAGGAACGCTGCCTTACATTTCTCCTGAATGTAACTGCTGTTACCATTCCATGCTGATTACTAGTAAGTGATTCACACAAGACGAATGGGTCATCCTGCTGTCGTTTTCATAATTGTTAGTTCTCCCCATGGCGCAATGATTTCACTGTGTTGATAATCTGATTAAACTTCGCCTATTTCGAACGTTTAACTGCTAAGTGTTTATATAACTGAGGACAAGAGGTTTGTGTAGTATGTTTCGTGGCACATAACAGGAAGGCTCGAACAGCAGGTTGGCTGGCGCCTGTGACATTTGAGCGCACCAGCCGCTCCTTCGTCCCACGGGGCCGGGCGCACAATGACCATTGTCTCAGTGTCTCGCTTCAGAACTGTTCCTTTGTGCATCAGTACCCGCCTGTCGTTTGCTTAGTATAAAATATGTTGCTGCGTGCACTACCGGTTGTTAGGTGGCGTAGACAGCGATGTGGGCGCAGTCAATACTTCACAACTACCAACACTCCCAATACTGAGACCCGGTAACTTGAAAAGTACACTTTCTGGTTTCTACTTTCACACTATGTGAGACCATGAGGGTGTGCAGAGTGCAGTAGTTATTTTGCCAATAGTATGTTGCGAAAGTTATAAGCTTGGTTTGTTGTCGTCTTTTTATAGTGCCTTGAGGATATGTAAATGATTCCCTCATTTATTCATAATTTCTTCTCAGTAGCAATCTTACTCGCTGTTTTGAGCTGTCAGATGTGTTATACCGTAACCAATTTGACGTGATAAAAATTGTCCATTGCTGCATTTGATAGTATAGGTTTTTTATATCTAGCAATTTTTTTCTATATAAATGAGAGTAACTTTTAAATATCTTACAGGGAACCGTAGAGGATGAATTCTGTTACGGTACTTCCTAATCCTGGAAAGCATATGCAAAAATCACAGCACCTAACGACTAAGTCAAGCTATATCGAACACTAATTCACTGTTTTTGTCTGAAATCTACAGAAACAAGATAAAGACTGAAATTAAAACTAATTGTGTCATAAATTGAACTACATACAACCCATCCTAAGAAAAGAGAGATAATATTTTAATGCGGATCCGCTTTTGGAATGTAATAGAGCACTGATTCTGTGTGCCACAGATTCAGGAAGTCCTTGATATATTTTTGGAGATTTGTAGCTCCACATGTATGCGCACAGATCGCACGATCCCCGTTAATTACGAGCCGGTTTATGAGAGCGCGGAGCTAACTCCCTATGGTGTCTCAGATGTGTTCAGTCGCGTTAAGATCAAACGAATTTAGTGACCATGACTTCAACGTGAGTTCCTACTAACTAACTAATCTATCGTGCTCCTGAAACCGCTGTAACACGATTCTGGCCTTGTGATCCACAGAATTAACCTGCTGGAAGGTGCCATCCCCGTCGGGTAAATAGGTAGCATGAAGATGTGCAGGTGATCCACAATAATGTTCTCATAGTCCTCAGTTGTCATTTTTCCTTCGACTAGTACAAATGGTCCGACGAAAAGGCAGCGCATAGCATAATACTCTCTCACTGGCCCGTGTCCGTGGCGCGGCCCGTGTATCGAGCACCAGAAAGCCTGGGTATAGGCGTGTGGGAACACAACTGACCTAGTGTAACAAGTGGCATGATTTGTCGACTAGATGATACGTTTCCATTGATCCAGAGTCCAATCTAGACGGTGTTATGCTCACTGTACTTGTAGCTGTTGATGTTATGCCTACGTGGGAACACGTTGATATCATCTGCTGCAAAGCCCCACGTTCAACTTCGTGCGTTGTACGATGTGCTATGAAACACTTGTTTCAGCATCAGCATTATACTCTGTCATGACATCTTCCACTACTTGCTGCCAGTCCTGCTTTACAAAGCGGACGAGCCTCAAATCTCCACGTTCTGAGATGAGATGGGGAAAATATCTTGTGGCTTCTCATAGTTTCACCAACCTTCAGCCCCTTTCCCTAGATTCTCATTACAATAGCGCAAGAATAGCTGAATAGCTTCGATGTTTGCGATATACTTATTCGCAGGTATCCGGCCATAAAACACTGTCCTTTGCCAATTTCAGTTGTGTCACAGGATTTCCTCATTTGCGGCCAAAATCGTCAATGTATTGGCTCTCAAATCGTCTCTGCTTCGCTTATACACTTCCCTTACCACGTCACGTGAGCATAACGGAAACAGGTGACACTGAGTTTCACGTTGGGTAATGATTACAGTAAGTTTGGTGCGCCCGTCTATGTCGGACAGTAGGTACAGGAAAGGATTTGGCAAAGATTTTTTTACGTAAAGTACACGGGCTGTACTGAAAATATTGCTAAATCTGTCACAATATCCTCACGAACTGACATATGTCGCTCAGACTGCGAGTAATGAAATCACTCTTATTATGCAGGGGGAACACGTTTGTGATTTTTCCTTTCGTTACAAGTGACTGCAGATTGGAAGTAGTATGCTATCAAGGACTGTATAAAGAGAAAAATAATAACTTAGTTACCGAGACTGTCTCTTCACATGATTATGGAAACCGGTTGCTGTACCAATCAGCCCATCATGGAATGGAATGAGCTTTATGCTACAAGGAGTTCGTAACGAATGAGATCAGCAGTCTGTCCCACATCAGCTGAAAGATGACTGTCTCACTGACCACTTGGGTACAATCTGCTGGTTTTCGGTCACAAAGTTATAGATTCTGCATGTAATAAGTGATACACACCGAAGCGTCAAAGAAACTGGTACTGGCATGCGTACTCAAATACAGATATATGCAAACAGGCAGAATACGGCGCTGCGGTCAGCAACTCCTATATAAGACAACTGTCTGGCGCAATTGTTAGATCGGTTACAGCTGCCACAATGGCAGCTTATCAAGATTTAAGTGAGTTTGAACTCGGTATTATAGTCAGCGCACGAGCGATGGGACACAACGTTTCCGATATAGCTATGAAGTGGGGATTTTCCCGTACGACCATTTCACGAGTGTACCATGAATATCAGGAATCCGATAAAACACCAAATCTCCAACATCGCAGCGGCCGCAAAAAGATCTTGCAAGAACGGGACCAATGACGATTGAAGAGAATCGTTCAGGGTGACAGAAGTGTAACACATCCGCAAATTTGTGCAGATTTCAATGCCTGGTTACAACAAGTGTCAGCGTGCCAACCATTCAACGAAACAACAGTGATATGGGCTTTCGGAGCTGAATTCCCGCTCCTGTACCCTGAATGACAGAACAACACAAAGCTATACGCCTCACCTGGGTCCTTCAACACCTACATTGGCCTGTTGATGACTGGTCGGATGCCTGGTCGGAGGAGTCTCGTTTCAAATTGTATATATAGCGAATGGACGTGTATGGGTATGGAGACAACCTCATGAATTCAAGAGCCCTGCATGTCAGAAGAAGACTGTTCAAGCTGGTGGAGGCTCAGTAATGGTGTGGGGCGTGTGTAGTTGGAGTGATATGGGACCCCTGATACGTCTAGATACGATTCTAACAGGTGACACGCACGTAAGAGTCCTGTCTGATCACCTGCATCCAGTCATGTCCACTGTGTATTCCTACAGATCTGGGCAATTCCAGCAGAACAATGCGACGTCCCACACGTCCAGAATTGTTATAGAGCGGTTCCGGGAACAGTCTTCTGAGTTTAAACACTTCTGGTGGCTACCAAACTCCTCTGACATGAACATTATTGAGCATATCTGGAATGTCTTGCAAGGTGCTGTTCAGAAGAGATCTCTGTCCTCTAGCACTCTTACGGGTTTATGGACAGTCCTGCATGACTTATGGTGTCAGTTCCCCCAGCACTACTTCAGACATTAGTCGAGTCCATGCCACGTCGTGTTGGGACACTTCTGTGTGCTCGCCGGGGCCCTACACGATATTAGGTGAGTGTAAAAGTTTCTTTGGCTGTTCGTTGTAAAAGTGTTCTCCTTGACGTGTACATCTTATGTATAAACCTTTTGTGGTTAAATGTGGATAAAATATGGCAGTTCTTTTTCTACGGTGAGCCTTGAGACACTTGTGTTGGCACGTTAGAAAAATGCTCTCCATACCAAGTAAATGCATTCACTGTGTATTCTCTTCCCTCTATGTGGGGTATACTACTTTGCTTATAAATCTTGTACTCGAATAAATTGCGGGTTTGTCCTATCTCATGTGCACTGTGTCCTACGGAAGTCCGGTTGCTATAACTTACTTATTCCTACGTAAAGTAATGTGCTTGACGGTTCGTTGCAGTTAGAGGCAACATCGCTTAGTCTGGTCTCGCCCTGTAGTTAACTATGTCAGAATTTAGCGATTGATTGCCTTTCATTACGTTGATTCAATGAAGCTGTTGTGTGTGTAGAAGCCACCTCACTCTCCTTTCCCATGTATTACCGAGGAGAGCAATTTATCCATCCGACGTCCGGCAATTGCGATACTCCTGAGATCGTGGTACTTCGATTTTTCCTTACTCATCTGGAACGTGTGCTATTCTTCATGATTTTTACGATGTGACACCCATTGCCTGAGAAGTGTTGCTTGCGACTGTTTAGTGAGCGTGTTTCATTGACTGAAACAATTTATTTATGCATGCAAGGGAATATATCGGATATTGGAATTCTACATAATAAATGTATTAGCATAATTTTCCAGTGTTTTACTTGCTACCCACTCTTCATCACCCTGTCCCAGAACTAATGCATAACCACTGAAGATAGAGATGGGTGGACAAAATGGCTGTTACAGCAATCCATAATATCTTCATTCGATCTCACTGCTCATATCTGAAGTAGCAACAGACTAGTGGAATTTTGTCCTTTGCGTTATCAGCCCCACCCTCACAGGAGATTGCTGGTTCTTACCCCCACAATATTTCATTCCAGACATGAAGTAATATGGGTGCCACGTTAGGTTAAGATCGATCCAGGTGTTAAGGAGTTTTTTACAATAGGTTTGTTTATAAATAAATAATAAATCTTCTGCTACCATTGTATTACAGTATTACAGTAAAAGTCAACAAAATGAAACAGACTAACACACACTGACAACATCAAAAGAAATGGCTTAACACACATCATAAAAACGCACTTGAAAATGGGAATTATTTCTCGAAACGCGTCGTGCGAATAGTAAAATAAAGAAAATCGTGACTGGTAGCAGAAGATTTATTATTTATTTATAAACAAACCTATTGTATCTACAGTCGCAGGCTTTCAAAAACCATTTATAATGGATCAAATCAGATTATTAGAGCCAAGCCAGGCAATGAAAGCTATATTTAAATACAAAAACCTCAAAATGAAAGTACTAAAAACAGTTGCACACATAAGATTCAACAAGCACTGTCAACAACTAGGCATAATTCCGAAATATATAAAAGTGAAAATATGTTCTAGCAGCAACATAGCAAAACTTATAAAACATAAAGCAGAAAAACTCTGGCTGAAAACCGAAATAAGGCAGTTACATAAGAAAATGACTTACTAAACAGAAAGCTACTCAACATGCAGATAGAAGGAGCAAACAACATGGAACCTACAGTTTGTGACAGCATTTGCAGGCATATATTGGAAATAGTCGACAAGGAGTACTTGACGATTTGCAACACACATAACAAGAAACTACAGACCTTGACATCCAAACAAGACAAGAGATCCAACCTTGAGATAACTGACAAAAGCAAACACACATTTTACAGTAGAGTGGTAAACAACACTGACATAAAGTTCAACCAAAGAGAAAACGATCTACTCCAAAAAGGACTAAAATACAACGTAAAACCTAACCTCAACAACCATACACTGAAACAGGTTATAGCTGCAACTAAAAGTGCAGCAGATGCTGCAAAATTAAATTCAAATACAAAAGCAGCAATAGGTCACAAAGTAAGCAAGCTTCTTGAGAAAGAAATGAATAAAGATAAGTTTAGATCTAAATATACAATAAAGATACAAAAACTTTAAAATCTATAAATAATAAACTGAAAAACAACCAATCCAAGGTTGTAAAGTCAGACAAAAGTAATACATTAGTTGTGATGAAAGAAAAAGAATACACAGACAAAACAAATGAATTTTTTGCTGCTAATAACATTCAGCACATTGAAAAAGACCCAACCAAACAATTCCAAAGTAAAATTAAGGAACAATTAAAGAACACACATTTCCTGTTGACAGAAACTGAAAAGAAATACCTTACATATATGAATCCAAAAGCACTACGCCTAAGAGCACAGCCAAAAATACACAAAAATGGATACCCAATACGTCCCGTGGTCAACTCTATAAACAGCCCAGCATACAAACTGTCTCAAAAACTGAATAACATACTGGTGAAAAATTATACATATGAAACAACATATTCCATAAAAAACAGCATGATTCTAGCCAAAGAACTAAGAACCAGAAAGCTCCTGCAAGATGCACAGTTTATATCACTTGACATCACCAACCTTTATTCAAATATACCCATACAAGAAGCTCTAACAGTAATACAAAAGAACCTTATGCAACACAAGAAACTTTCATACACAGAGATTGTCGAATTTATGGAACTCCTTCAGCTAACCCTAAGTTACAACTACTTTACCTTTAATGACAACATTTATAAGCAACCAGATGGCCTAGCAATGGGATCATGTACATCTGGTACCATAGCTGACATATACATAAATCACTTAGAACAAAAATTATTTGACAGCCAAAAACCTTGCCTAAGGAAAATAGAATTTTATAGGAGATATGTAGATGACACACTACTGTTAGTGAAAGGAGATACCAAAGACATCACAGACATTCTTAATAATTTCAATAATCTAAATGAGAAAATCAAATTTACAGTGGAACATGAGGAAAATAAAAGTATCAACTTTCTGGACCCAAATATTACAAGACACAACAACACATGCACATTCAAAATTTATAGGAAAAACACAATGACTGACACCACAATCACTGCAACCTCATGTCACACAAATATTCATAAACAAGCTGCATAGGGCACCAAAAATACCATTGAACCAAGAAAATATGCAACAAGAAATAAACACGGTGAAGAAGATTGCAGTTGCCAATGGTTACAATGCTTCCACGGTTGACACAATCTTAGACAAAATGAAGAGAAACCCAGGTACAAACTGCACCACAGAAGAAAAAGAGAAAAACAAATATATATCTAGCATTCCATACATAGGCAATGTATCACAGAAGATTGCAAATATTTTCAAAAATCACAGAGTAAAAATTGGGTTTTCTACATCCAGTAAACTACACCAAAAACTAATACATAATATAAAGTGTAATCATGATCCATATTCAGACTCTGGAATATACAAGGTAATATGCCAGGAATGCTCCAAGCTCTACATAGGACAAACAGGCCGAAATATCAACACCAGGCACACACAGCACATTAGAGCATACACACACAACAGACACACAACATCAGCAATAGCAACACACATACATAATACAGGACACCCATTTGGAAAAATAGAACAAAATGTCAAAGTACTCCATCAACTAGATAAAGGACATTAAATGGATTTGCTTGAAGAACTGGAGATATTTTCACATTACAGAAAATATGAAGGTAAAATATTAAATGAAAAACTTGAAAGTGAATCAGAGAATTTCTTCAGATGTTTCGATAATATACTTAAATAAAAATAGAAAACATAGAAATAAGCACAATTCTAAAATCAGGATAAGTAATTCATGAGCCAAATTGTAAAGATAAATTAACCTCTGTGCAAAAGCATATCATAATCTGTGGAAGACCTATAATGTTATCTCTGTGAACTACCTATAAGAAGATCTTTGTAACTGTTTTGTTTATATAAGATATTTTCGATGTGTAAAATGTACAAGTTGTGTGTGATGTTAAGTGTGTGTGACTCTCTACACAAATGGACCATTAGAAAATTGTAAGTACAAATTGTTCTCAAACTTTAGCCACTTACCTCACAGAAAGAATTGATACCCAACTAAAAATCGCGTTTCCTATGTATTACAGTAAAAGTCAACAAAATGAAGCAGACTCACACACACTGACAACATCAAATGAAATGGCTTAACACACATCATAAAAACGCACTTGAAAATGGGAATTATTTCTCGAAACGCGTCGAGCGAATAGTAAAATAAAGAAAATCGTGACTGGTAGCAGAAGATTTATTATTTATTTATAAACAAACCTATTGTATCTACAGTCGCAGGCTTTCAAAAACCATTTATAATGGATCAAATCAGAGTTTTTTACATTTGGCTATGCCCACATACAAACATGTTACAGATATTTCACATATATTTAATATATTTCAAACATATTCGTGCATATATTTTGCCTGTCTCTCTAAAGAACTTTGCCCTGCAGTTTCGTTTTCACGCTACTCATTTTTTATGGTGTCATATCTCTTGAACTGTGTATTGTGAAACGATTTACACTACTAGCCATTAAAACTGCTACACTAAGGTGGGCGCCGGAGGTGACACCTACAACGTGCTGACATGAGGAAAGTTTCCAACCGATTTCTCATACACAAACAGCAGTTGACCGGCGTGGTCTGGTGAAACGTTGTTGTGATGCCTCGTGTAAGGAGGAGAAATGTGTACCATCACGCTTCCGACTTTGATAGAGGTTGGGTTGTAGCCCATCGCTATTGCGGTTTATCGTATCATGACACTGCTATGTGTAGTATCACGATATGATGTCTCTAGTACTTTCAGTAGTATGTGTGAACACTGTCTGCAAAACATGTCATAAATGCAGTTAGTAGTAAAGAAGTAACACATTGAAATGTGATACCAGATGCGGCAGTTTTACTGCATGAACAACAAAAACGAACTAACTGATAAAGTCATTCATTTCTTCATTTTGTGAGAGCTGTCAGCGAGACAAAAGTTTCGGAAATGTTTGAAAGTGTGTTTAATGTTTGTTGCAAGTCACTAAGTGCTCTCATTCTCAAATACTTTATGAATAAATTTTGGGCATTTTCTCGTCGTGCGCTACACTACTTTTTCAGCCTCATCCCCAGCCTTTGGCAATGTTGATGGTTCTTAACTCGACAGTAACTGATACGTGTAACGAGTGTAGTTAAAATCGGTCTAGTGGTTTAGAAGATATGGAAGATACATACATATGTACAACAGTTTTTATACACGATCCATTCACATGAATGTGACCATCGCCTATGTTTGACGTCGCGGTCTAATAACCACTCAGAGATGGCAGGTGGCAGCACTGTCAGTGGAGGGTATATATAGCGATTTGGGGGGGGGGGGGGGACGGCGGCGGAAAACAGTGCAGTTATCGTAATTCGGAAACGGAATGATTTACCTCAGTTCCGTGACGGCATGATGATTTACTTTCAGGCCAAGGGTGGACGCATTTCTGAAACGGCTAAAGTTTAAACTGTTCGCGTGCCCCCATGGTGAAAGTGCACTGCGAATGGCGAAATGGCGCTATACAAAACCTGCGCAGAGTCAACTGCGATTCACCTCGGGTCATGGATGACAGGCGTGAACGACGGCAGCGGAGATGTGTACGGGCGATCACACGTGCCACTTTTGAACAGCTGAGCACCCGGGTGAACATTGGGGCTAACGTGTCTCCTCGTCGAGCGTTCAGCGAACGTTGCTGCAAAAGCGAGCCCCACAGCAGGCGACTGGTTGATACACCCTCGCTGACTGCTGTTCATAGGCGACGAAGGCTAGAATTTGCACACCAGTACCGCAAATGGACTTGGTCTGAGTGGCGACAGCAGACCTTTCCAGTTGAATCTTATTTTATGCTCCATCGGGCAAGTGGCCGTTGGCTTGTGCAGAGCGAAACGTCTGAAAGCAAACAACGTGCTACAACCCTCCGAATTGTCTAGGCCGGAGGAGGGATGCTTATGGTTTGGGGAATATTTTGGTGGCATTCCCTGGGTGATTTCGTCATTCTGGAAGGTGCAATGGATCAAAATAGATATGCGTATATCCATTGAGACCATTTCCACACCTGCATGTAGTTCATTTTTGTCTCGGCTCGATGGAGTCTACCACCAGGGGAATGCAAAGTGTCACACAGCTTGCAGTGTCCGAGCCTGGTTCGATAAGCATCCGGATGAGCTTACAGTACTGCTATGGTTACCAAACTTCCACGGTAGAAGCCCAGTTGAGAATCTGTGGAACCACCTCGATAGGGCTGTTCGTGCCAGGATCCTCAAGCGAGAAGCCTAGCCACGGCGCTACAGTCGACATGGCTCCCAATCATTGTCGATCTTTCCAGACTGACACTGACTCTCTTCATGCACGTCTCACAACGGTTCGCACTGCAAAAGGTGGTTCGTCAAGCTTTCGGCATGTGGTCGCCCTTAATGTGACTGGAGGGTGTAATATGTATGGATTGAAGAAACATACGAGGGTCAGTCAAAAAGTAATGCCTCCTATTTTTTTTTCTACGTTTAATTGTCAGGAAATTTAAATGCAATTACATAGGTTGAAAACCACAACATTGAGGATCATTTTGTCATTTTTCAATGTAATCTCCGCCCATCTCTACAGTTTTGGTCCATCTTTGAACAAGGGCATGTATCCCAGCACGGTAAAAATCACAGCTCTGCTTCCTAAGCCATTGACGCACGGATGTTTTGACGGCCTCTTCATCTTCAAAATGAATCCCACGATGAGCTTCTTTTAGTGGCCCGAACAGATGGAAGTCTGATGGTGCCAGGTCAGGGCTGTATGGGGGATGAGGCAAAACTTCCCATCCAATTTTGACAATCTCGTCAGAGGTGTGACGACTGGTGTGTGGTCTTGCATTGTCATGCAAAAGAAGAACATCTGCCATTGATTTTGTTGGGCGAACTCGCTGAAGACGTGCTTTAAGTTTGTTGAGGGTTGTGACGTATTGAACAGAATTTATTGTGCATCCCTGCTCCAAAAAATCAACCAGAATCACACCCTCTGTATCCCAGAAAACTGTTGCCATAACTTTCCCTGCCGATCGCACAGTTTTGAATTTTTTCTTCCTCGGCGAGCTTGTGTGATGCCACTCCATTGACTGCCTCTTTGATTCGGGTTCAAAAAAATGCACCCATGTTTCGTCCCCGGTCACAATTTTTTTCAGAAACTCATCTCCCTCCAAACGGAAGCGCTGCAAGTGTTGGGAGGCTATTGTTTTCCTTGCCTCTTTATTCTGATCGGTTAACATTCTTGGAACCCACCGTGCACAAACTTTTGAGTACCCCAATTGTTTAATAATCGTGATCACACTGCCTTTACTAAGAGAAATAATGCGACACACTTCATCTGCAGTCACCCGACGGTCACCACGAATGATGTCATCAACTTGCTGAATGTTGTGTGGAGTCACTGCACTCACCGGCCTGCCGCTCCGCTTTTCGTCAGTCAACGGTGTTTGCCCTTCAGCTTCCTTACAACGACGAACCCATCGTCTAACAGTGCTGACATCCACTGTCACAACACCATACACCTTCTTCAGTCTTTCATGAATGCGTATGGGCGTTTCACCTTCTGCATTCAAGAATTCAATCACACAACGCTGTCTCAAACGAACATCGATGTCGGCCATCTTACAAACTTCTGCTGTGCTGCCACCTGTTACCACAGAAAGTTACTACTGCAGTGGATTGCAGAAGAAGGTTTGAGGAATGGCGCCAAATTCAAATTTTTCACTTAACTTAATTTCTTTAAGTAGAAAAAAAATGGGAGGCATTACTTTTTGACCGACCCTCGTAGTATACCAGTAATCTTATAACTACACTCCTGGAAATTGAAATAAGAACACCGTGAATTCATTGTCCCAGGAAGGGGAAACTTTATTGACACATTCCTGGGGTCAGATACATCACATGATCATACTGACAGAACCACAGGCACATAGACACAGGCAACAGAGCATGCTCAATGTCGGCACTAGTACAGTGTATATCCACCTTTCGCAGCAATGCAGGCTGCTATTCTCCCATGGAGACGATCGTAGAGATGCTGGATGTAGTCCTGTGGAACGGCTTGCCATGGCATTTCCACCTGGCGCCTCAGTTGGACCAGCGTTCGTGCTGGACGTGCAGACCGCGTGAGACGACGCTTCATCCAGTCCCAAACATGCTCAATGGGGGACAGATCCGGAGATCTTGCTGGCCAGGGTAGTTGACTTACACCTTCTAGAGCACGTTGGGTGGCACGGGATACATGCGGACGTGCATTGTCCTGTTGGAACAGCAAGTTCCCTTGCCGGTCTAGGAATGGTAGAACGATGGGTTCGATGACGGTTTGGATGTACAGTGCACTATTCAGTGTCCCCTCGACGATCACCAGTGGTGTACAGCCAGTGTAGGAGATCGCTCCCCACACCATGATGCCGGGTGTTGGCCCTGTGTGCCTCGGTCGTATGCAGTCCTGATTGTGGCGCTCACCTGCACGGCGCCAAACACGCATACGACCATCATTGGCACCAAGGCAGAAGCGACTCTCATCGCTGAAGACGACACGTCTCCATTCGTCCCTCCATTCACGCCTGTCGCGACACCACTGGAGGCGGGCTGCACGATGTTGGGGCGTGAGCGGAAGACGGCCTAACGGTGTGCGGGACCGTAGCCCAGCTTCATGGAGACGGTTGCGAATGGTCCTCGCCGATACCCCAGGAGCAACAGTGTCCCTAATTTGCTGGGAAGTGGCGGTGCGGTCCCCTACGGCACTGCGTAGGATCCTACGGTTTTGGCGTGCATCCGTGCGTCGCTGCGGTCCGGTCCCAGGTCGACGGGCACGTGCACCTTCCGCCGACCACTGGCTACAACATTGATGTACTGTGGAGACCTCACGCCCCACGTGTTGAGCAATTCGGCGGTACGTCCACCCGGCCTCCCGCATGCCCGCTATACGCCCTCGCTCAAAGTCTGTCAACTGCACATACGGTTCACGTCCACGCTGTCGCGGCATGCTACCAGTGTTAAAGACTGCGATGCAGCTCCGTATGCCACGGCAAACTGGCTGACACTGACGGCGGCGGTGCACAAATCCTGCGCAGCTAGCGCCATTCGACGGCCAACACCGCGGTTCCTGGTGTGTCCGCTGTGCCGTGCGTGTGATCATTGCTTGTACAGCCCTCTCGCAGTGTCCGGAGCAAGTATGGTGGGTCTGACACACCGGTGTCAATGTGTTCTTTTTTCCATTTCCAGGAGTGTATATTGTAGTAAAACGGAAGTAGGATGGAAGACCCCACGTTGGGCGCGAAAACGTAGTAAAATGGACGTGGAATGGTATGGCTCCACGCTGGGCGACAGAATGTAGCAACTTCAAGGTAGTATTAAAAGAGATACTGGCAACCAAAATTATTGTTATTATGCGTAAATTATAAGTACAACGTTCTCAAGGATGATTTAACTGCGAATATCATCCCATGACGGAATTGATTTTGCTTGAAGGCGTTGGCGGCTGGCATGACGTCAACGCGACATGTCGATCTCCAGGCGAGCTGACGTTAAGTCACGTGGTCATTGACTGACAGCCAGTAGCTTTTATCTCTGTGACCTGCGGCTTTACAGGAGATGCTAATTGCAGCTTAACCCGAATCTCGGACATCGCTTCCTTATTAGCTACCGCGCAGGTGAAATTGCTTCCGGGCGGTCGACGCAGCACTATTGCCCTAGCCTGAGGAGCAACAGTCTGTTGTCTTGAGCAGTTAGACTGCAGACACATTGTCCAAGTTAGACGTGGACGTGGAGATCAGATGATGGAAACGAAGACGAATGTTTCTGGACCTGAACATTTGACCTCATGAAACACCATCTAATACGGAATGCAAGCAGAGGATGCCACAAAGTGGGTACAGAAATGGGATGAATGCAGAAATAAGATTCAGAATCTTAAAACTGATTTGAAAACACGCTGAAATTTTTTATCAAAAAGCAGAATGAGATTGCTCTATGCGAAACAGAATGTAAATCACTTACCATGCCCTCGCATGACAGTCTGAGAGTTTGAACCACAGAAGGACGATCTGAATACTTCTCTGAATGACGCTGTCAGTGAGTTAAAACATCTCTCTCAATCCTTCCAGAATGAATTTTACATTACCTTCCAGGAAGATCGCTCCCACAAGACGCCTGTGGTCATGAGTTTTGTACTCATCCTCCCATACTGCTCTATAAGGGGGATGAAGTTTACAACTGATTTAATGGACCTACTATGGATGTCTACTAAAATCTGCTTGAAAGGTACACGAGATGAAAAGTGTACTTCCTCATTCCCAATCTGTGGCTTATTGGTCAAGTGCCAAATTACGTCCCTCAGGATCTAGCCATGCGTCTCCTGTCAGTTACAGGATTTTTATCAGTCGCGTATGACTTACATCATGTTCATCAACGCTTATTACTGTGAAAATGTAGAGCTGAAATATTGTTCGAAATCCACGTAAAACTGTAGGCCTCCCCACGACTGGGTGGGTGAGACAGTTAAATCAGCAAAGGAGGACAGTGTCACACAATCTTCAGTAGGAGCATGGTTAGTAAATAATTTTAAATTAATGTTTGCAAAGTAACGCTTTCAAACCAAGAAATGTAATATTTCAAAATATCGACTCACAAGTGCCACCCACATGTAAGGCTAACTGCGTCTTTAACGAGAAATACGACAAAACGCGTCTTGCTAACCAAACACATTTTGTGTTTAGCAAAAGTCGTATTTGTTAAAACGTAAGTAAATTAACTGTTATAAACACCTGATATTGCAGTGTCATATCCTACCACTTTGAGAATGTGTCTCAAAGCAGGTTTGTGTAGCACTGCTTACCACTTTGCGTAGATTGTATTAGTTTCCACTGGAGGTATAATCTCGTTGGTCAGTTTGCTGCCATTTATTGAAGTCAGAACAGATATCAGAAATGAGTGATTCAGCATTTAATGCTAATCAAGGCGACAATTTACACTAGACGGAACCGACTGTAAACAGAAAAAGAACAAAGAAATAGTGTAATTTAAGGCGACGTCAGTCCTGTAAACCGGACATCATGCACAAAAGACGGATGGAATACTCATATGAAGACAATGAAGGACATGTAGCCAACGATACAGAAAAATGGTGAGATCGTAGTCGAAACAGTCCGTAATGGATAAAAAAGTTGTTACAACTAACTGATGCTGCGTCTGATTGTAAACTGAGAAGAAACTCTTCCAGTGTAACTATAGTTGGTAGCTGATTATTATTCGCTATCGAGGAAAAACAGAGCAACACAGAAAACATATGTGGGAAGAGCTGAATGGCAAACGTTATCACATTAGTTCTGTAGCAGTACGGAAAGACGAACTGTGACAGGTCCAAACGCCAGAGTCAGAAATTTTATCCACAGGCGGAACGATCGTGAAGAATGCATGGGAAAGGGGCGCTGGCGGGGCGCCAAACCGCCGCTGCCAGGCTTTCCGGTATGAACGGCGATACAATTTGCCGGCTGACGCGCATTGCGTGCGGTGAAATCAGCTGTTATTGGATGATCGGTGTGCGGCGATGTGCTATTGCGCGCAGCACAAAGGGAGCGTGGTGCCCGCAACCACGCGACCAATTTCTCGGTCGGGAAAAATCGCTTTGTGTTGCGTAATAGCCCCCAGGCTGGCGGCTCGCATTTAAATCTGGACCAAAGGAAAGGAAAGAGGGGCCTAAATTTCTTGTCAGCGGCGGCAGCCGAGCGGCCGGCGCGCCCACGCGACCGCCCACGCCGGAGGCAGGCCGCCTCCGTGCCCTTTGCAGCACACAGCAGGGACAGCCAGCCCTTTCTGCCTCTGCTTCTCACATTTCTCGCACTTACTGCCACAAACAGCGCGAAATAGGATATCACTGCTTTATGCTTCATAGCGTGCACACTGAGCTCAGAGGAGACATCCCAGCTTCTTTGAGCATCTGTGACAAGGCACACCACCACGTGACACCGATAACAGAGTATTGCACGTACATAGCTTTAATGGTAAGCCGAGTTCGTATTGTGAGAGGTCAAATTTTACGCTTAAAGTTCCGAGTGCCCGAAACATATTTTAAATTTCATAACGCAATAGCATGGGCAATAATTGTAGTTTCTCCCGTTATGTTTTCTGTATATTTTAATGATATTTTCCCTAATATTCGTACAGTTACGGTCAACTGTATGTTGAACCAGCACAACTACTGGTTGAACAGAATGGACGAAATCAAAGAAGCTGATAATGTGACACCACCACTCACTACTGCGCACTATTTTTAATTTAATCATTCTGTAGCTGCACTGAGTGCAATATTCTTCGTGTTTATGTTTGAAAAGAACGTATGCTGCCAATCTTCAGAACACAATCCGGCAAAGAAACATCTTCTCCGCTGTCAACGAAAAAGGAGTCCATTGTCTTGATGCAGACAACAAACATAGAAGTTACGTGCCTGAATAGATATCCGAGAACAGCTATTGAAGAATGCAAGACCACTAAAGCGTAAATTCGAGAAAATTTCCAAGAAATTTCATCGAGTTTATATTTTCCTAAGAAATAACGTTTCTAGTACGAGGTCGTGCTGAAAAATAATGCCTCCGACATTTTTAGGTGAAAATTGTTAAAGTTTTTTAAAATAAAACAAATGTTATCAACAGTCTACACCTTTTTCTTTATGACTACATATGTACACACCTCTGCCGCTAGAGGGCTCCGAATGGAATCAGCGCGTAACATGGCTGCCTATAGCGTAGTAACTATGTCGGTGCGTAAGAAAATCGTGTTGTAATCGAGTTTCGATTTCGAAGAGTTCGTCCACACATGACAATGCCAGACCACAAGAACGCTGCGACATCTGTAACAATCCGACGCCTTGGCTTCATTTTCACAGATCATCCTCCATACAGTCCCCACTTAACTTTGATAGTAATGAAGCGGTGTAAGTGGAGGTGAGATTGTGGATCCGTCAACAAAGTCAAACGTTCTACAGTGACGGTGTCAACAAATTGATCTCTCGTTGGGATAAATATGCTCCTCGTCAGGGTTAGTAAGTTGAGAAATCAATACGTAGACATGAAGACTAAAGATGTAGAGTGTTAATAACGTTTGCGTTACCTAAGAAACTTTAAGAGTCTTCACATAAATTACTCGGTTCTATTTTATCAGCATGCTTTCATATATGGAAAAAGTAGCAACCATAAAGGCATGAACCCGCTGCATAGCGTGTAATGGATGGTTTGTTACTTTTCTTGAAATAGTAAATTGGTCTCACTTTTTTAACAAAAAAAATGGTTCAAATGGCTCTGAGCACTATGGGACTTAACAGCTGAGGTCATCAGTCCCCTAGAACTTAGAACTACTTAAACCTAACTAACCTAAGGACATCACACACATCCATGCCCGAGGCAGGATTCGAACCAGCGACCGTAGCGGTCTCGCGGTTCCAGAATGAAGTGCCTAGAACCACTCTGCCACCCCGGGAGGACTTTTTTAACAATTGGAGAATATCTTAGGGTGGCAGCTGTGTAAAATGCTACCATATTGTGCATTTGATCCTGTATAATACTGCGAGGAGGTCATCAGTTATTTTCTGTTTATAGTTCTAAAATATATCTGTGATAATTAAATTGCGGAAGTAACTAAACCATTTTAAAAATCGCTTAAAGAGTGTGTACAGCCTCACGTTTATTACGAAAATACAGACAGTTTAACACTGTCCAGGTACCAACCAACGTAACTGCACGGAGTAGACAATTATAGTTTTACTTACGGAAAACCTAGTAACTTTAGCAGTTGATGGTTCGAAGATTATTGACAACAGCATGGGTGTCTCCCTACGGCTTCGTGGTCAAGGTAATGTAATTTAATAGCACAGCAAATAAGTAGTGCAAGACACACAACGAATCCTATCTCCTAACTGATATCGAGAGTATAAAAGTGCTGATAGTGCGTGGCATTCACATGGCAGCTCATACCGCTTCTTAGCTGACCTGACTCTTGATCGGACGTCACATTGAGTAAAATCATATATTACGTGGATTCTCTGGAAAATTCAGTGTTGATGAAAATTACTCATGAAGAACATCAAAAAGCAACTAGAGTTGCTTCCTTGAAACAGAGACTGTGTAATTTTAACTCACATTCTTCGCGCAGACCTTATTTTGACAGTAATTTATCATTAGTTTCAAATCCTAATCACTTATCTGGCAATCTACATCTACACTGATACTCCGCAAGCCACCCAACGGTGTGTGGCGGAGGGCACTTTACGTGCCACTGTCATTACCTCCCTTTCCTGTTCCAGTCGCGTATGGTTCGCGGGAAGAACGACTGTCTGAAAGCCTCCGTGCGCGCTCTAATCTCTCTAATTTTACATTCGTGATCTCCTCGGGAGGTATAAGTAGGGGGAAGCAATATATTCGATACCTCATCCAGAAACGCACCCTCTCGAAACCTGTCGAGCAAGCTACACCGCGATGCAGAGCGCCTCTCTTGCAGAGTCTGCCACTTGAGTTTATTAAACATCTCCGTAACGCTATCACGGTTACCAAATAACCCTGTGACGAAACGCGCCGCTCTTCTTGGGAGATAAGTAACGTTTTGTCATATCGCCCCGTAAGTATTGCAATTTTTTTCTAATATACCATCAATACGGTATCATACTTCATCGTAACCAGACTTTATTTGTATTATAGCGATTTGTTTATATTGTATTACTTACTGTCAAATGAGACCATCGCTAAGCACACAGGAATACATAATAAAATTCCCTTAGTATTGTATATTTTAGTTATATTGTATTATGAGATCCATTTCGAGAAATGACTGG